>NW_027617708.1:0-101230 GCF_964187855.1 Myxine glutinosa
AAAACCACTTTACGCACTTGTGTTGGTGCAGGAAACCACTTTTGCACTTGCATTAGTGTGGAAAAAACACTTTTTGCACTTGTGATAGTGTTGAAAAACGACTTTTTGCACTTCTGTTAGTGTTGAAAAACCACTTTTCGCACTTGTGTTAGTGTTGAAAAACCACTTTTCGCACTTGCGTTGGTGCAGGAAACCAGTTTTGCACTTGTATTCGTGTTGAAAAACCACTTTTCGCACTTGTGTTAGTGTTGAAAAACCACTTTTCGCACTTGTGTTAGTGTTGAAAAACCACTTTTCGCACTTGTGTTGGTGCAGGAAACCACTTTTGCACTTGTATTAGTGTGGAAAAAACACTTTTTGCACTTGTGATAGTGTTGAAAAACCAATTTTCGCACTTGTGATAGTGTTGAAAAACCACTTTTCGCACTTGTGTTAGTGTTGAAAAACCACTTTTCGCACTTGTGTTGGTGCAGGAAACCACTTTTGCTCTTGTATTAGTGTGGAAAAAACACTTTTTGCACTTGTGATAGTGTTGAAAAACCACTTTTCGCACTCGTGTTATTGGTGCAAAAAACACTTTCCACACTCGTGCTCGTGTTAAAAACGACTTTTCGCAATTGGGTTGGTGTTGCAAAACCACTTATCGCACTTGAGCTTGTGTTGAAAACCACTTTCCACACTTGTGTTATTGTTGCAAACCACTTTCCGCACTCGTGCTTGTGTTGAAAACGACTTTTGTTAATTGGGTTGGCGTTGAAAACCCACTTATCGCACTTGTGCTGGCGTTGAAAACAACTTTTCGCTCTTTGGTTAGTGTTGAAAACCACTTTTTGCAATTGTATTTGTGTTGAAAACCACTTTTCGCACTTGCGCTTGTCTTGAAAACCACCATTCGCATTTGTCTTAGTGTTGCAAAACCAATTTCCACACTTGTGCTGGCATTAAAAACCACTTTCCGCACACGTGCTAATGTTGAAAACCACTTTTCCGCAAACGTGCTAATGTTGAAAACCACTTTTCGAAATTGGGTTAGTGTTGCAAAAACCACATTCCGCGCTCGTTCTCGTGTTGAAAACCACTTATCGCACTTATGCTGGCATTGAAAACCACTTATCACACTTGTGTTAGTGTTGCAAAACCATTTGTCTTACTTGTGTTAGTGTTGCAAAACCACTCCCCGCACTTGAGCTAGAGTTGCAAAACCACTTTCCACACTTGCGATGATGTTGAAAACCAGGTTCTACACTTGTGCCTGTGTTGCGAAACCACTTAACGCACTTGTGCTCGTGTTGAAAACAACTTTTCGCACTTTGTTTCATGTTGAAAACCACTTTTCACACTTGTGTCGGTGTTGCAAAACGACTTTTCGCACTTGTGTTAGTGTTGAAAAACCACTTTTCGCACTTGTGTTGGTGCAGGAAACCACTTTTGCACTTATATTAGTGTGGAAAAAACACTTTTTGCACTTGTGATAGTGTTGAAAAACCACTTTTCGCACTTGTGTTAGTGTTGAAAAACCACTTTTCGCACTTGTGTTGGTGCAGGAAACCACTTTTGCACTTGTATTAGTGTGGAAAAAACACTTTTTGCACTTGTGATAGTGTTGAAAAACGACTTTTTGCACTTCTGTTAGTGTTGAAAAACCTCTTTTCGCACTTGTGTTAGTGTTGAAAAACCACTTTTCACACTTGTGTTAGTGTTGAAAAACCACTTTTCGCACTTGTGTTGGTGCAGGAAACCAGTTTTGCACTTGTATTAGTGTTGAAAAACCACTTTTCGCACTTGTGTTAGTGTTGAAAAACCACTTTTCGCACTTGTGTTAGTGTTGAAAAACCACTTTTCGCACTTGTGTTGGTGCAGGAAACCAGTTTTGCACTTGTATTAGTGTGGAAAAAACACTTTTTGCACTTGTGATAGTGTTGAAAAACGACTTTTCGCACTTGTGTTAGTGTTGAAAAACCACTTTTCGCACTTGTGTTGGTGCAGGAAACCACTTTTGCACTTGTATTAGTGTGGAAAAAACACTTTTTGCACTTGTGATAGTGTTGAAAAACCACTTTTTGCACTTGTGTTAGTGTTGAAAAACCACTTTTCGCACTTGTGTTAGTGTTGAAAAAACACTTTTCGCACTTGTGTTAGTGTTGAAAAACCACTTTTCGCACTTGTGTTGGTGCAGGAAACCACTTTTGCACTTGTATTAGTGTGGAAAAAACACTTTTTGCACTTGTGATAGTGTTGAAAAACCACTTTTCGCACTTGTGTTAGTGTTGAAAAACCTCTTTTCGCACTTGTGTTGGTGCAGGAAACCACTTTTGCACTTGTATTAGTGTGGAAAAAACACTTTTTGCACTTGTGATAGTGTTGAAAAACCACTTTTTGCACTTGTGTTAGGGTTGAAAAACCACATTTCGCACTTGTGTTGGTGCAGGAAAGCACTTTTGCACTTGTATTAGTGTGGAAAAAACACTTTTTGCACTTGTGATAGTGTTGAAAAACCACTTTTCCCACTTGTGTTAGTGTTGAAAAACCACTTTTCGCACTTGTGTTGGTGCAGGAAAGCACTTTCGCACTTGTATTAGTGTGGAAAAAAAACTTTTTGCACTTGTGATAGTGTTGAAAAACCACTTTTCGCACTTGTGATAGTGTTGAAAAACCACTTTTCGCACTTGTGTTAGTGTTGAAAAACCACTTTTCGCACTTGTGTTAGTGTTGAAAAACCACTTTTCGCACTTGTGTTGGTGCAGGAAACCAGTTTTGCACTTGTATTAGTGTGGAAAAAACACGTTTTGCACTTGTGATAGTGTTGAAAACCACTTTTCGCACTTGTGTTAGTGTTGAAAAACCACTTTTCGCACTTGTGTTGGTGCAGGAAACCTCTTTTGCACTTGTATTAGTGTGGAAAAAACACTTTTTGCACTTGTGATAGTGTTGAAAAACCACTTTCCACACTTGTGTTATTGTTGCAAACCACTTTCCGCACTCGTGCTTGTGTTGAAAACGACTTTTCTTAATTGGGTTGGTGTTGAAAACCCACTTATCGCACTTGTGCTGGCGTTGAAAACAACTTTTCGCTCTTTGGTTAGTGTTGAAAAACCACTTTTCGCACTTGTGTTAGTGTTGAAAAACCACTTTTCGCACTTGTGTTGGTGCAGGAAACCAGTTTTGCACTTGTATTAGTGTGGAAAAAACACTTTTTGCACTTGTGATAGTGTTGAAAAACCACTTTTTGCACTTGTGTTAGGGTTGAAAAACCACTTTTCGCACTTGTGTTGGTGCAGGAAAGCACTTTTGCACTTGTATTAGTGTGGAAAAAACACTTTTTGCACTTGTGATAGTGTTGAAAAACCACTTTTCCCACTTGAGTTAGTGTTGAAAAACCACTTTTCGCACTTGTGTTGGTGCAGGAAAGCACTTTTGCACTTGTATTAGTGTGGAAAAAACACTTTTTGCACTTGTGATAGTGTTGAAAAACCACTTTTCGCACTTGTGATAGTGTTGAAAAACCACTTTTCGCACTTGTGTTAGTGTTGAAAAACCACTTTTCGCACTTGTGTTAGTGTTGAAAAACCACTTTTCGCACTTGTGTTGGTGCAGGAAACCAGTTTTGCACTTGTATTAGTGTGGAAAAAACACTTTTTGCACTTGTGATAGTGTTGAAAAACCACTTTTCGCACTTGTGTTAGTGTTGAAAAACCACTTTTCGCACTTGTGTTGGTGCAGGAAACCTCTTTTGCACTTGTATTAGTGTGGAAAAAACACTTTTTGCACTTGTGATAGTGTTGAAAAACCACTTTTCGCACTTGTGTTAGTGTTGAAAAACCACTTTTCGCACTTGTGTTAGTGTTGAAAAACCACTTTTCGCACTTGTGTTAGTGTTGAAAAACCACTTTTCGCACTTGTGTTGGTGCAGGAAACCAGTTTTGCACTTGTATTAGTGTGGAAAAACCACTTTTCGCACTTGTATTAGTGTGGAAAAACCACTTTTCGCACTTGTGATAGTGTTGAAAAACCACTTTTCGCACTTGTGTTAGTGTTGAAAAACCACTTTTTGCACTTGTGTTAGTGTTGAAAAACCACTTTTCGCACTTGTGTTGGTGCAGGAAACCAGTTTTGCACTTGTATTAGTGTGTAAAAAACACTTTTTGCACTTGTGATAGTGTTGAAAAACCACTTTTCGCACTTGTGTTAGTGTTGAAAAACCACTTTTTGCACTTGTGTTGGTGCATGAAACCACTTTTGCACTTGTATTAGTGTGGAAAAAACACTTTTTGCACTTGTGATAGTGTTGAAAAACCACTTTTCGCACTTGTGTTAGTGTTGAAAAACCACTTTTCGCATTTGTGTTGGTGCAGGAAACCACTTTTGCACTTGTAATAGTGTTGAAAAACCACTTTTCGCACTTGTGTTGGTGTTGAAAAACCACTTTTCGCACTTGTGTTAGTGTTGAAAAACCACTTTTCGCACTTGTGTTAGTGTTAAAAAACCACTTTTCGCACTTGTGTTGGTGCAGGAAACCAGTTTTGCACTTGTATTAGTGTGGAAAAACCACTTTTCGCACTTGTGTTAGTGTTGAAAAACCACTTTTCGCACTTGTGTTAGTGTTGAAAAACCACTTTTCGCACTTGTGTTGGTGCAGGAAACCAGTTTTGCACTTGTATTAGTGTGGAAAAAACACTTTTTGCACCTGTGATAGTGTTGAAAAACCACTTTTCGCACTTGTGTTAGTGTTGAAAAACCACTTTTCGCACTTGTGTTAGTGTTGAAAAACCCCTTTTCACACTTGTGTTAGTGTTGAAAAACCACTTTTCACACTTGTGTTAGTGTTGAAAAACCACTTTTCGCACTTGTGTTGGTGCAGGAAACCAGTTTTGCACTTGTATTAGTGTTGAACAACCACTTTTCGCACTTGTGTTAGTGTTGAAAAAACACTTTTCGCACTTGTGTTGGTGCAGGAAACCAGTTTTGCACTTGTATTAGTGTGGAAAAAACACTTTTTGCACTTGTGATAGTGTTGACAAACCACTTTTCGCACTTGTGTTAGTGTTGAAAAACCACTTTTCGCACTTGTGTTGGTGCAGGAAACCACTTTTGCACTTGTATTAGTGTGGAAAAAACACTTTTTGCACTTGTGATAGTGTTGAAAAACCACTTTTCGCACTTGTGTTGGTGCAGGAAACCACTTTTGCACTTGTATTAGTGTGGAAAAAACACTTTTTGCACTTGTGATAGTGTTGAAAAACCACTTTTCCCACTTGTGTTAGTGTTGAAAAACCACTTTTCGCACTTGTGTTAGTGTTGAAAAACCACTTTTCGCACTTGTGTTGGTGCAGGAAACCACTTTTGCACTTATGTTAGTGTTGAAAAACCACTTTTCGCACTTGTGTTAGTGTTGAAAAACCACTTTTTGCACTTGTGTTGGTGCATGAAACCACTTTTGCACTTGTATTAGTGTGGAAAAAACACTTTTTGCACTTGTGATAGTGTTGAAAAACCACTTTTCGCACTTGTGTTAGTGTTGAAAAACCACTTTTCGCATTTGTGTTGGTGCAGGAAACCACTTTTGCACTTGTAATAGTGTTGAAAAACCACTTTTCGCACTTGTGTTGGTGTTGAAAAACCACTTTTCGCACTTGTGTTAGTGTTGAAAAACCACTTTTCGCACTTGTGTTAGTGTTGAAAAACCACTTTTCGCACTTGTGTTGGTGCAGGAAACCAGTTTTGCACTTGTATTAGTGTGGAAAAACCACTTTTCGCACTTGTGTTAGTGTTGAAAAACCACTTTTCGCACTTGTGTTAGTGTTGAAAAACCACTTTTCGCACTTGTGTTGGTGCAGGAAACCAGTTTTGCACTTGTATTAGTGTGGAAAAAACACTTTTTGCACCTGTGATAGTGTTGAAAAACCACTTTTCGCACTTGTGTTAGTGTTGAAAAACCACTTTTCGCACTTGTGTTAGTGTTGAAAAACCCCTTTTCACACTTGTGTTAGTGTTGAAAAACCACTTTTCACACTTGTGTTAGTGTTGAAAAACCACTTTTCGCACTTGTGTTGGTGCAGGAAACCAGTTTTGCACTTGTATTAGTGTTGAACAACCACTTTTCGCACTTGTGTTAGTGTTGAAAAAACACTTTTCGCACTTGTGTTGGTGCAGGAAACCAGTTTTGCACTTGTATTAGTGTGGAAAAAACACTTTTTGCACTTGTGATAGTGTTGACAAACCACTTTTCGCACTTGTGTTAGTGTTGAAAAACCACTTTTCGCACTTGTGTTGGTGCAGGAAACCACTTTTGCACTTGTATTAGTGTGGAAAAAACACTTTTTGCACTTGTGATAGTGTTGAAAAACCACTTTTCGCACTTGTGTTGGTGCAGGAAACCACTTTTGCACTTGTATTAGTGTGGAAAAAACACTTTTTGCACTTGTGATAGTGTTGAAAAACCACTTTTCCCACTTGTGTTAGTGTTGTAAAACCACTTTTCGCACTTGTGTTGGTGCAGGAAACCACTTTTGCACTTATGTTAGTGTTGAAAAACCACTTTTCGCACTTGTGTTAGTGTTGAAAAACCACTTTTCGCACTTGTGTTGGTGCAGGAAACCACTTTTGCACTTGTATTAGTGTGGAAAAAACACTTTTTGCACTTGTGATAGTGTTGAAAAACCACTTTTCCCACTTGTGTTAGTGTTGAAAAACCACTTTTCGCACTTGTGTTGGTGTTGAAAAACCACTTTTCGCACTTGTGTTAGTGTTGAAAAACCACTTTTCGCACTTGTGTTGGTGCAGGAAACCACTTTTGCACTTGTATTAGTGTGGAAAAAACACTTTTTGCACTTGTGATAGTGTTGAAAAACCACTTTTCCCACTTGTGTTAGTGTTGAAAAACCACTTTTCGCACTTGTGTTAGTGTTGAAAAGGCACTTTTCGCACTTGTGTTAGTGTTGAAAAACCACTTTTCGCACTTGTGTTGTTGCAGGAAACCAGTTTTGCACTTGTATTAGTGTGGAAAAACCACTTTTCGCACTTGTATTAGTGTGGAAAAAACACTTTTTGCACTTGTGATAGTGTTGAAAAACCACTTTTCGCACTTGTGTTAGTGTTGAAAAACCACTTTTCGCACTTGTGTTGGTGCAGGAAACCAGTTTTGCACTTGTATTAGTGTGGAAAAAACACTTTTTGCACTTGTGATAGTGTTGAAAAACCACTTTTCGCACTTGTGTTAGTGTTGAAAAACCACTTTACGCACTTGTGTTGGTGCAGGAAACCACTTTTGCACTTGCATTAGTGTGGAAAAAACACTTTTTGCACTTGTGATAGTGTTGAAAAATGACTTTTTGCACTTCTGTTAGTGTTGAAAAACCACTTTTCGCACTTGTGTTAGTGTTGAAAAACCACTTTTCGCACTTGTGTTGGTGCAGGAAACCAGTTTTGCACTTGTATTCGTGTTGAAAAACCACTTTTCGCACTTGTGTTAGTGTTGAAAAACCACTTTTCGCACTTGTGTTAGTGTTGAAAAACCACTTTTCGCACTTGTGTTGGTGCAGGAAACCACTTTTGCACTTGTATTAGTGTGGAAAAAACACTTTTTGCACTTGTGATAGTGTTGAAAAACCAATTTTCGCACTTGTGATAGTGTTGAAAAACCACTTTTCGCACTTGTGTTAGTGTTGAAAAACCACTTTTCGCACTTGTGTTGGTGCAGGAAACCACTTTTGCTCTTGTATTAGTGTGGAAAAAACACTTTTTGCACTTGTGATAGTGTTGAAAAACCACTTTTCGCACTCGTGTTATTGTTGCAAAAAACACTTTCCACACTCGTGCTCGTGTTAAAAACGACTTTTCGCAATTGGGTTGGTGTTGCAAAACCACTTATCGCACTTGAGCTTGTGTTGAAAACCACTTTCCACACTTGTGTTATTGTTGCAAACCACTTTCCGCACTCGTGCTTGTGTTGAAAACGACTTTTCTTAATTGGGTTGGCGTTGAAAACCCACTTATCGCACTTGTGCTGGCGTTGAAAACAACTTTTCGCTCTTTGGTTAGTGTTGAAAACCACTTTTTGCAATTGTATTTGTGTTGAAAACCACTTTTCGCACTTGCGCTTGTCTTGAAAACCACCATTCGCATTTGTCTTAGTGTTGCAAAACCAATTTCCACACTTGTGCTGGCATTAAAAACCACTTTCCGCACACGTGCTAATGTTGAAAACCACTTTTCCGCAAACGTGCTAATGTTGAAAACCACTTTTCGAAATTGGGTTAGTGTTGCAAAAACCACATTCCGCGCTCGTTCTCGTGTTGAAAACCACTTATCGCACTTATGCTGGCATTGAAAACCACTTATCACACTTGTGTTAGTGTTGCAAAACCATTTGTCTTACTTGTGTTAGTGTTGCAAAACCACTCCCCGCACTTTAGCTAGAGTTGCAAAACCACTTTCCACACTTGCGATGATGTTGAAAACCAGGTTCTACACTTGTGCCTGTGTTGCGAAACCACTTAACGCACTTGTGCTCGTGTTGAAAACAACTTTTCGCACTTTGTTTCATGTTGAAAACCACTTTTCACACTTGTGTCGGTGTTGCAAAACGACTTTTCGCACTTGTGTTAGTGTTGAAAAACCACTTTTCGCACTTGTGTTGGTGCAGGAAACCACTTTTGCACTTATATTAGTGTGGAAAAAACACTTTTTGCACTTCTGATAGTGTTGAAAAACCACTTTTCGCACTTGTGTTAGTGTTGAAAAACCACTTTTCGCACTTGTGTTGGTGCAGGAAACCACTTTTGCACTTGTATTAGTGTGGAAAAAACACTTTTTGCACTTGTGATAGTGTTGAAAAACGACTTTTTGCACTTCTGTTAGTGTTGAAAAACCTCTTTTCGCACTTGTGTTAGTGTTGAAAAACCACTTTTCACACTTGTGTTAGTGTTGAAAAACCACTTTTCGCACTTGTGTTGGTGCAGGAAACCAGTTTTGCACTTGTATTAGTGTTGAAAAACCACTTTTCGCACTTGTGTTAGTGTTGAAAAACCACTTTTCGCACTTGTGTTAGTGTTGAAAAACCACTTTTCGCACTTGTGTTGGTGCAGGAAACCAGTTTTGCACTTGTATTAGTGTTGAAAAACCACTTTTCGCACTTGTGTTAGTGTTGAAAAACCACTTTTCGCACTTGTGTTAGTGTTGAAAAACCACTTTTCGCACTTGTGTTGGTGCAGGAAACCAGTTTTGCACTTGTATTAGTGTGGAAAAACCACTTTTCGCACTTGTATTAGTGTGGAAAAACCACTTTTCGCACTTGTGATAGTGTTGAAAAACCACTTTTCGCACTTGTGTTAGTGTTGAAAAACCACTTTTTGCACTTGTGTTAGTGTTGAAAAACCACTTTTCGCACTTGTGTTGGTGCAGGAAACCAGTTTTGCACTTGTATTAGTGTGTAAAAAACACTTTTTGCACTTGTGATAGTGTTGAAAAACCACTTTTCGCACTTGTGTTAGTGTTGAAAAACCACTTTTCGCACTTGTGTTGGTGCATGAAACCACTTTTGCACTTGTATTAGTGTGGAAAAAACACTTTTTGCACTTGTGATAGTGTTGAAAAACCACTTTTCGCACTTGTGTTAGTGTTGAAAAACCACTTTTCGCATTTGTGTTGGTGCAGGAAACCACTTTTGCACTTGTAATAGTGTTGAAAAACCACTTTTCGCACTTGTGTTGGTGTTGAAAAACCACTTTTCGCACTTGTGTTAGTGTTGAAAAACCACTTTTCGCACTTGTGTTAGTGTTGAAAAACCACTTTTCGCACTTGTGTTGGTGCAGGAAACCAGTTTTGCACTTGTATTAGTGTGGAAAAACCACTTTTCGCACTTGTGTTAGTGTTGAAAAACCACTTTTCGCACTTGTGTTAGTGTTGAAAAACCACTTTTCGCACTTGTGTTGGTGCAGGAAACCAGTTTTGCACTTGTATTAGTGTGGAAAAAACACTTTTTGCACCTGTGATAGTGTTGAAAAACCACTTTTCGCACTTGTGTTAGTGTTGAAAAACCACTTTTCGCACTTGTGTTAGTGTTGAAAAACCCCTTTTCACACTTGTGTTAGTGTTGAAAAACCACTTTTCACACTTGTGTTAGTGTTGAAAAACCACTTTTCGCACTTGTGTTGGTGCAGGAAACCAGTTTTGCACTTGTATTAGTGTTGAACAACCACTTTTCGCACTTGTGTTAGTGTTGAAAAAACACTTTTCGCACTTGTGTTGGTGCAGGAAACCAGTTTTGCACTTGTATTAGTGTGGAAAAAACACTTTTTGCACTTGTGATAGTGTTGACAAACCACTTTTCGCACTTGTGTTAGTGTTGAAAAACCACTTTTCGCACTTGTGTTGGTGCAGGAAACCACTTTTGCACTTGTATTAGTGTGGAAAAAACACTTTTTGCACTTGTGATAGTGTTGAAAAACCACTTTTCGCACTTGTGTTGGTGCAGGAAACCACTTTTGCACTTGTATTAGTGTGGAAAAAACACTTTTTGCACTTGTGATAGTGTTGAAAAACCACTTTTCCCACTTGTGTTAGTGTTGAAAAACCACTTTTCGCACTTGTGTTAGTGTTGAAAAACCACTTTTCGCACTTGTGTTGGTGCAGGAAACCACTTTTGCACTTATGTTAGTGTTGAAAAACCACTTTTCGCACTTATGTTAGTGTTGAAAAACCACTTTTCGCACTTGTGTTGGTGCAGGAAACCACTTTTGCACTTGTATTAGTGTGGAAAAAACACTTTTTGCACTTGTGATAGTGTTGAAAAACCACTTTTCCCACTTGTGTTAGTGTTGAAAAACCACTTTTCGCACTTGTGTTGGTGCAGGAAACCACTTTTGCACTTGTATTAGTGTGGAAAAAACACTTTTTGCACTTGTGATAGTGTTGAAAAACCACTTTTCGCACTTGTGTTAGTGTTGAAAAACCACTTTTCGCACTTGTGTTAGTGTTGAAAAACCACTTTTCGCACTTGTGTTGGTGCAGGAAACCAGTTTTGCACTTGTATTAGTGTGGAAAAACCACTTTTTGCACTTGTGTTAGTGTTGAAAACCACTTTTCGCACTTGTGATAGTGTTGAAAAACCACTTTTCGCACTTGTGTTAGTGTTGAAAAACCACTTTTCGCACTTGTGTTAGTGTTGAAAAACCACTTTTCGCACTTGTGTTGGTGCAGGAAACCAGTTTTGCACTTGTATTAGTGTGGAAAAACCACTTTTTGCACTTGTGTTAGTGTTGAAAACCACTTTTCGCACTTGTGTTAGTGTTGAAAAACCACTTTTCGCACTTGTGTTGGTGCAGGAAACCAGTTTTGCACTTGTATTAGTGTGGAAAAAACACTTCTTGCACTTGTGATAGTGTTGAAAAACCACTTTTCGCACTTGTGTTAGTGTTGAAAAACCACTTTTTGCACTTGTGATAGTGTTGAAAAACCACTTTTCGCACTTGTGTTAATGTTGAAAAACCACTTTTCGCACTTGTGTTGGTGCAGGAAACCACTTTTGCACTTGTATTAGTGTGGAGAAAACACTTTTTGCACTTGTGATAGTGTTGAAAAACCACTTTTCGCACTTGTGTTAGTGTTGAAAAACCACTTTTCGCACTTGTGTTAGTGTTGAAAAGGCACTTTTCGCACTTGTGTTAGTGTTGAAAAACCACTTTTCGCACTTGTGTTGTTGCAGGAAACCAGTTTTGCACTTGTATTAGTGTGGAAAAACCACTTTTCGCACTTGTATTAGTGTGGAAAAAACACTTTTTGCACTTGTGATAGTGTTGAAAAACCACTTTTCACACTTGTGTTAGTGTTGAAAAACCACTTTTCGCACTTGTGTTGGTGCAGGAAACCAGTTTTGCACTTGTATTAGTGTTGAAAAACCACTTTTCGCACTTGTGTTAGTGTTGAAAAACCACTTTTCGCACTTGTGTTAGTGTTGAAAAACCACTTTTCGCACTTGTGTTGGTGCAGGAAACCAGTTTTGCACTTGTATTAGTGTGGAAAAAACACTTTTTGCACTTGTGATAGTGTTGAAAAACGACTTTTCGCACTTGTGTTAGTGTTGAAAAACCACTTTTCGCACTTGTGTTGGTGCAGGAAACCACTTTTGCACTTGTATTAGTGTGGAAAAAACACTTTTTGCACTTGTGATAGTGTTGAAAAACCACTTTTTGCACTTGTGTTAGTGTTGAAAAACCACTTTTCGCACTTGTGTTAGTGTTGAAAAAACACTTTTCGCACTTGTGTTAGTGTTGAAAAACCACTTTTCGCACTTGTGTTGGTGCAGGAAACCACTTTTGCACTTGTATTAGTGTGGAAAAAACACTTTTTGCACTTGTGATAGTGTTGAAAAACCACTTTTCGCACTTGTGTTAGTGTTGAAAAACCTCTTTTCGCACTTGTGTTGGTGCAGGAAACCACTTTTGCACTTGTATTAGTGTGGAAAAAACACTTTTTGCACTTGTGATAGTGTTGAAAAACCACTTTTTGCACTTGTGTTAGGGTTGAAAAACCACATTTCGCACTTGTGTTGGTGCAGGAAAGCACTTTTGCACTTGTATTAGTGTGGAAAAAACACTTTTTGCACTTGTGATAGTGTTGAAAAACCACTTTTCCCACTTGTGTTAGTGTTGAAAAACCACTTTTCGCACTTGTGTTGGTGCAGGAAAGCACTTTTGCACTTGTATTAGTGTGGAAAAAAAACTTTTTGCATTTGTGATAGTGTTGAAAAACCACTTTTCGCACTTGTGATAGTGTTGAAAAACCACTTTTCGCACTTGTGTTAGTGTTGAAAAACCACTTTTCGCACTTGTGTTAGTGTTGAAAAACCACTTTTCGCACTTGTGTTGGTGCAGGAAACCAGTTTTGCACTTGTATTAGTGTGGAAAAAACACGTTTTGCACTTGTGATAGTGTTGAAAACCACTTTTCGCACTTGTGTTAGTGTTGAAAAACCACTTTTCGCACTTGTGTTGGTGCAGGAAACCTCTTTTGCACTTGTATTAGTGTGGAAAAAACACTTTTTGCACTTGTGATAGTGTTGAAAAACCACTTTCCACACTTGTGTTATTGTTGCAAACCACTTTCCGCACTCGTGCTTGTGTTGAAAACGACTTTTCTTAATTGGGTTGGTGTTGAAAACCCACTTATCGCACTTGTGCTGGCGTTGAAAACAACTTTTCGCTCTTTGGTTAGTGTTGAAAAACCACTTTTCGCACTTGTGTTAGTGTTGAAAAACCACTTTTCGCACTTGTGTTGGTGCAGGAAACCAGTTTTGCACTTGTATTAGTGTGGAAAAAACACTTTTTGCACTTGTGATAGTGTTGAAAAACCACTTTTTGCACTTGTGTTAGGGTTGAAAAACCACTTTTCGCACTTGTGTTGGTGCAGGAAAGCACTTTTGCACTTGTATTAGTGTGGAAAAAACACTTTTTGCACTTGTGATAGTGTTGAAAAACCACTTTTCCCACTTGTGTTAGTGTTGAAAAACCACTTTTCGCACTTGTGTTGGTGCAGGAAAGCACTTTTGCACTTGTATTAGTGTGGAAAAAACACTTTTTGCACTTGTGATAGTGTTGAAAAACCACTTTTCGCACTTGTGATAGTGTTGAAAAACCACTTTTCGCACTTGTGTTAGTGTTGAAAAACCACTTTTCGCACTTGTGTTAGTGTTGAAAAACCACTTTTCGCACTTGTGTTGGTGCAGGAAACCAGTTTTGCACTTGTATTAGTGTGGAAAAAACACTTTTTGCACTTGTGATAGTGTTGAAAAACCACTTTTCGCACTTGTGTTAGTGTTGAAAAACCACTTTTCGCACTTGTGTTGGTGCAGGAAACCTCTTTTGCACTTGTATTAGTGTGGAAAAAACACTTTTTGCACTTGTGATAGTGTTGAAAAACCACTTTTCGCACTTGTGTTAGTGTTGAAAAACCACTTTTCGCACTTGTGTTAGTGTTGAAAAACCACTTTTCGCACTTGTGTTAGTGTTGAAAAACCACTTTTCGCACTTGTGTTGGTGCAGGAAACCAGTTTTGCACTTGTATTAGTGTGGAAAAACCACTTTTCGCACTTGTATTAGTGTGGAAAAACCACTTTTCGCACTTGTGATAGTGTTGAAAAACCACTTTTCGCACTTGTGTTAGTGTTGAAAAACCACTTTTTGCACTTGTGTTAGTGTTGAAAAACCACTTTTCGCACTTGTGTTGGTGCAGGAAACCAGTTTTGCACTTGTATTAGTGTGTAAAAAACACTTTTTGCACTTGTGATAGTGTTGAAAAACCACTTTTCGCACTTGTGTTAGTGTTGAAAAACCACTTTTTGCACTTGTGTTGGTGCATGAAACCACTTTTGCACTTGTATTAGTGTGGAAAAAACACTTTTTGCACTTGTGATAGTGTTGAAAAACCACTTTTCGCACTTGTGTTAGTGTTGAAAAACCACTTTTCGCATTTGTGTTGGTGCAGGAAACCACTTTTGCACTTGTAATAGTGTTGAAAAACCACTTTTCGCACTTGTGTTGGTGTTGAAAAACCACTTTTCGCACTTGTGTTAGTGTTGAAAAACCACTTTTCGCACTTGTGTTAGTGTTGAAAAACCACTTTTCGCACTTGTGTTGGTGCAGGAAACCAGTTTTGCACTTGTATTAGTGTGGAAAAACCACTTTTCGCACTTGTGTTAGTGTTGAAAAACCACTTTTCGCACTTGTGTTAGTGTTGAAAAACCACTTTTCGCACTTGTGTTGGTGCAGGAAACCAGTTTTGCACTTGTATTAGTGTGGAAAAAACACTTTTTGCACCTGTGATAGTGTTGAAAAACCACTTTTCGCACTTGTGTTAGTGTTGAAAAACCACTTTTCGCACTTGTGTTAGTGTTGAAAAACCCCTTTTCACACTTGTGTTAGTGTTGAAAAACCACTTTTCACACTTGTGTTAGTGTTGAAAAACCACTTTTCGCACTTGTGTTGGTGCAGGAAACCAGTTTTGCACTTGTATTAGTGTTGAACAACCACTTTTCGCACTTGTGTTAGTGTTGAAAAAACACTTTTCGCACTTGTGTTGGTGCAGGAAACCAGTTTTGCACTTGTATTAGTGTGGAAAAAACACTTTTTGCACTTGTGATAGTGTTGACAAACCACTTTTCGCACTTGTGTTAGTGTTGAAAAACCACTTTTCGCACTTGTGTTGGTGCAGGAAACCACTTTTGCACTTGTATTAGTGTGGAAAAAACACTTTTTGCACTTGTGATAGTGTTGAAAAACCACTTTTCGCACTTGTGTTGGTGCAGGAAACCACTTTTGCACTTGTATTAGTGTGGAAAAAACACTTTTTGCACTTGTGATAGTGTTGAAAAACCACTTTTCCCACTTGTGTTAGTGTTGAAAAACCACTTTTCGCACTTGTGTTAGTGTTGAAAAACCACTTTTCGCACTTGTGTTGGTGCAGGAAACCACTTTTGCACTTATGTTAGTGTTGAAAAACCACTTTTCGCACTTGTGTTAGTGTTGAAAAACCACTTTTCGCACTTGTGTTGGTGCAGGAAACCACTTTTGCACTTGTATTAGTGTGGAAAAAACACTTTTTGCACTTGTGATAGTGTTGAAAAACCACTTTTCCCACTTGTGTTAGTGTTGAAAAACCACTTTTCGCACTTGTGTTGGTGTTGAAAAACCACTTTTCGCACTTGTGTTAGTGTTGAAAAACCACTTTTCGCACTTGTGTTGGTGCAGGAAACCACTTTTGCACTTGTATTAGTGTGGAAAAAACACTTTTTGCACTTGTGATAGTGTTGAAAAACCACTTTTCCCACTTGTGTTAGTGTTGAAAAACCACTTTTCGCACTTGTGTTAGTGTTGAAAAGGCACTTTTCGCACTTGTGTTAGTGTTGAAAAACCACTTTTCGCACTTGTGTTGTTGCAGGAAACCAGTTTTGCACTTGTATTAGTGTGGAAAAACCACTTTTCGCACTTGTATTAGTGTGGAAAAAACACTTTTTGCACTTGTGATAGTGTTGAAAAACCACTTTTCGCACTTGTGTTAGTGTTGAAAAACCACTTTTCGCACTTGTGTTGGTGCAGGAAACCAGTTTTGCACTTGTATTAGTGTGGAAAAAACACTTTTTGCACTTGTGATAGTGTTGAAAAACCACTTTTCGCACTTGTGTTAGTGTTGAAAAACCACTTTACGCACTTGTGTTGGTGCAGGAAACCACTTTTGCACTTGCATTAGTGTGGAAAAAACACTTTTTGCACTTGTGATAGTGTTGAAAAATGACTTTTTGCACTTCTGTTAGTGTTGAAAAACCACTTTTCGCACTTGTGTTAGTGTGAAAAACCACTTTTCGCACTTGTGTTGGTGCAGGAAACCAGTTTTGCACTTGTATTCGTGTTGAAAAACCACTTTTCGCACTTGTGTTAGTGTTGAAAAACCACTTTTCGCACTTGTGTTAGTGTTGAAAAACCACTTTTCGCACTTGTGTTGGTGCAGGAAACCACTTTTGCACTTGTATTAGTGTGGAAAAAACACTTTTTGCACTTGTGATAGTGTTGAAAAACCAATTTTCGCACTTGTGATAGTGTTGAAAAACCACTTTTCGCACTTGTGTTAGTGTTGAAAAACCACTTTTCGCACTTGTGTTGGTGCAGGAAACCACTTTTGCTCTTGTATTAGTGTGGAAAAAACACTTTTTGCACTTGTGATAGTGTTGAAAAACCACTTTTCGCACTCGTGTTATTGTTGCAAAAAACACTTTCCACACTCGTGCTCGTGTTAAAAACGACTTTTCGCAATTGGGTTGGTGTTGCAAAACCACTTATCGCACTTGAGCTTGTGTTGAAAACCACTTTCCACACTTGTGTTATTGTTGCAAACCACTTTCCGCACTCGTGCTTGTGTTGAAAACGACTTTTCTTAATTGGGTTGGCGTTGAAAACCCACTTATCGCACTTGTGCTGGCGTTGAAAACAACTTTTCGCTCTTTGGTTAGTGTTGAAAACCACTTTTTGCAATTGTATTTGTGTTGAAAACCACTTTTCGCACTTGCGCTTGTCTTGAAAACCACCATTCGCATTTGTCTTAGTGTTGCAAAACCAATTTCCACACTTGTGCTGGCATTAAAAACCACTTTCCGCACATGTGCTAATGTTGAAAACCACTTTTCCGCAAACGTGCTAATGTTGAAAACCACTTTTCGAAATTGGGTTAGTGTTGCAAAAACCACATTCCGCGCTCGTTCTCGTGTTGAAAACCACTTATCGCACTTATGCTGGCATTGAAAACCACTTATCACACTTGTGTTAGTGTTGCAAAACCATTTGTCTTACTTGTGTTAGTGTTGCAAAACCACTCCCCGCACTTTAGCTAGAGTTGCAAAACCACTTTCCACACTTGCGATGATGTTGAAAACCAGGTTCTACACTTGTGCCTGTGTTGCGAAACCACTTAACGCACTTGTGCTCGTGTTGAAAACAACTTTTCGCACTTTGTTTCATGTTGAAAACCACTTTTCACACTTGTGTCGGTGTTGCAAAACGACTTTTCGCACTTGTGTTAGTGTTGAAAAACCACTTTTCGCACTTGTGTTGGTGCAGGAAACCACTTTTGCACTTATATTAGTGTGGAAAAAACACTTTTTGCACTTCTGATAGTGTTGAAAAACCACTTTTCGCACTTGTGTTAGTGTTGAAAAACCACTTTTCGCACTTGTGTTGGTGCAGGAAACCACTTTTGCACTTGTATTAGTGTGGAAAAAACACTTTTTGCACTTGTGATAGTGTTGAAAAACGACTTTTTGCACTTCTGTTAGTGTTGAAAAACCTCTTTTCGCACTTGTGTTAGTGTTGAAAAACCACTTTTCACACTTGTGTTAGTGTTGAAAAACCACTTTTCGCACTTGTGTTGGTGCAGGAAACCAGTTTTGCACTTGTATTAGTGTTGAAAAACCACTTTTCGCACTTGTGTTAGTGTTGAAAAACCACTTTTCGCACTTGTGTTAGTGTTGAAAAACCACTTTTCGCACTTGTGTTGGTGCAGGAAACCAGTTTTGCACTTGTATTAGTGTTGAAAAACCACTTTTTGCACTTGTGATAGTGTTGAAAAACCACTTTTCGCACTTGTGTTAGTGTTGAAAAACCACTTTTCGCACTTGTGTTAGTGTTGAAAAACCACTTTTCGCACTTGTGTTAGTGTTGAAAAACCACTTTTCGCACTTGTGTTGGTGCAGGAAACCAGTTTTGCACTTGTATTAGTGTGGAAAAACCACTTTTCGCACTTGTATTAGTGTGGAAAAACCACTTTTCGCACTTGTGATAGTGTTGAAAAACCACTTTTCGCACTTGTGTTAGTGTTGAAAAACCACTTTTTGCACTTGTGTTAGTGTTGAAAAACCACTTTTCGCACTTGTGTTGGTGCAGGAAACCAGTTTTGCACTTGTATTAGTGTGTAAAAAACACTTTTTGCACTTGTGATAGTGTTGAAAAACCACTTTTCGCACTTGTGTTAGTGTTGAAAAACCACTTTTCGCACTTGTGTTGGTGCATGAAACCACTTTTGCACTTGTATTAGTGTGGAAAAAACACTTTTTGCACTTGTGATAGTGTTGAAAAACCACTTTTCGCACTTGTGTTAGTGTTGAAAAACCACTTTTCGCATTTGTGTTGGTGCAGGAAACCACTTTTGCACTTGTAATAGTGTTGAAAAACCACTTTTCGCACTTGTGTTGGTGTTGAAAAACCACTTTTCGCACTTGTGTTAGTGTTGAAAAACCACTTTTCGCACTTGTGTTAGTGTTGAAAAACCACTTTTCGCACTTGTGTTGGTGCAGGAAACCAGTTTTGCACTTGTATTAGTGTGGAAAAACCACTTTTCGCACTTGTGTTAGTGTTGAAAAACCACTTTTCGCACTTGTGTTAGTGTTGAAAAACCACTTTTCGCACTTGTGTTGGTGCAGGAAACCAGTTTTGCACTTGTATTAGTGTGGAAAAAACACTTTTTGCACCTGTGATAGTGTTGAAAAACCACTTTTCGCACTTGTGTTAGTGTTGAAAAACCACTTTTCGCACTTGTGTTAGTGTTGAAAAACCCCTTTTCACACTTGTGTTAGTGTTGAAAAACCACTTTTCACACTTGTGTTAGTGTTGAAAAACCACTTTTCGCACTTGTGTTGGTGCAGGAAACCAGTTTTGCACTTGTATTAGTGTTGAACAACCACTTTTCGCACTTGTGTTAGTGTTGAAAAAACACTTTTCGCACTTGTGTTGGTGCAGGAAACCAGTTTTGCACTTGTATTAGTGTGGAAAAAACACTTTTTGCACTTGTGATAGTGTTGACAAACCACTTTTCGCACTTGTGTTAGTGTTGAAAAACCACTTTTCGCACTTGTGTTGGTGCAGGAAACCACTTTTGCACTTGTATTAGTGTGGAAAAAACACTTTTTGCACTTGTGATAGTGTTGAAAAACCACTTTTCGCACTTGTGTTGGTGCAGGAAACCACTTTTGCACTTGTATTAGTGTGGAAAAAACACTTTTTGCACTTGTGATAGTGTTGAAAAACCACTTTTCCCACTTGTGTTAGTGTTGAAAAACCACTTTTCGCACTTGTGTTAGTGTTGAAAAACCACTTTTCGCACTTGTGTTGGTGCAGGAAACCACTTTTGCACTTATGTTAGTGTTGAAAAACCACTTTTCGCACTTATGTTAGTGTTGAAAAACCACTTTTCGCACTTGTGTTGGTGCAGGAAACCACTTTTGCACTTGTATTAGTGTGGAAAAAACACTTTTTGCACTTGTGATAGTGTTGAAAAACCACTTTTCCCACTTGTGTTAGTGTTGAAAAACCACTTTTCGCACTTGTGTTGGTGCAGGAAACCACTTTTGCACTTGTATTAGTGTGGAAAAAACACTTTTTGCACTTGTGATAGTGTTGAAAAACCACTTTTCGCACTTGTGTTAGTGTTGAAAAACCACTTTTCGCACTTGTGTTAGTGTTGAAAAACCACTTTTCGCACTTGTGTTGGTGCAGGAAACCAGTTTTGCACTTGTATTAGTGTGGAAAAACCACTTTTTGCACTTGTGTTAGTGTTGAAAACCACTTTTCGCACTTGTGATAGTGTTGAAAAACCACTTTTCGCACTTGTGTTAGTGTTGAAAAACCACTTTTCGCACTTGTGTTAGTGTTGAAAAACCACTTTTCGCACTTGTGTTGGTGCAGGAAACCAGTTTTGCACTTGTATTAGTGTGGAAAAACCACTTTTTGCACTTGTGTTAGTGTTGAAAACCACTTTTCGCACTTGTGTTAGTGTTGAAAAACCACTTTTCGCACTTGTGTTGGTGCAGGAAACCAGTTTTGCACTTGTATTAGTGTGGAAAAAACACTTCTTGCACTTGTGATAGTGTTGAAAAACCACTTTTCGCACTTGTGTTAGTGTTGAAAAACCACTTTTTGCACTTGTGATAGTGTTGAAAAACCACTTTTCGCACTTGTGTTAATGTTGAAAAACCACTTTTCGCACTTGTGTTGGTGCAGGAAACCACTTTTGCACTTGTATTAGTGTGGAGAAAACACTTTTTGCACTTGTGATAGTGTTGAAAAACCACTTTTCGCACTTGTGTTAGTGTTGAAAAACCACTTTTCGCACTTGTGTTAGTGTTGAAAAGGCACTTTTCGCACTTGTGTTAGTGTTGAAAAACCACTTTTCGCACTTGTGTTGTTGCAGGAAACCAGTTTTGCACTTGTATTAGTGTGGAAAAACCACTTTTCGCACTTGTATTAGTGTGGAAAAAACACTTTTTGCACTTGTGATAGTGTTGAAAAACCACTTTTCGCACTTGTGTTAGTGTTGAAAAACCACTTTTCGCACTTGTGTTGGTGCAGGAAACCAGTTTTGCACTTGTATTAGTGTGGAAAAACACTTTTTGCACTTGTGATAGTGTTGAAAAACCACTTTTCGCACTTGTGTTAGTGTTGAAAAACCACTTTACGCACTTGTGTTGGTGCAGGAAACCACTTTTGCACTTGCATTAGTGTGGAAAAAACACTTTTTGCACTTGTGATAGTGTTGAAAAATGACTTTTTGCACTTCTGTTAGTGTTGAAAAACCACTTTTCGCACTTGTGTTAGTGTTGAAAAACCACTTTTCGCACTTGTATTGGTGCAGGAAACCAGTTTTGCACTTGTATTCGTGTTGAAAAACCACTTTTCGCACTTGTGTTAGTGTTGAAAAACCACTTTTCGCACTTGTGTTAGTGTTGAAAAACCACTTTTCGCACTTGTGTTGGTGCAGGAAACCACTTTTGCACTTGTATTAGTGTGGAAAAAACACTTTTTGCACTTGTGATAGTGTTGAAAAACCAATTTTCGCACTTGTGATAGTGTTGAAAAACCACTTTTCGCACTTGTGTTAGTGTTGAAAAACCACTTTTCGCACTTGTGTTGGTGCAGGAAACCACTTTTGCTCTTGTATTAGTGTGGAAAAACCACTTTTTGCACTTGTGATAGTGTTGAAAAACCACTTTTCGCACTCGTGTTATTGTTGCAAAAAACACTTTCCACACTCGTGCTCGTGTTAAAAACGACTTTTCGCAATTGGGTTGGTGTTGCAAAACCACTTATCGCACTTGAGCTTGTGTTGAAAACCACTTTCCACACTTGTGTTATTGTTGCAAACCACTTTCCGCACTCGTGCTTGTGTTGAAAACGACTTTTCTTAATTGGGTTGGCGTTGAAAACCCACTTATCGCACTTGTGCTGGCGTTGAAAACAACTTTTCGCTCTTTGGTTAGTGTTGAAAACCACTTTTTGCAATTGTATTTGTGTTGAAAACCACTTTTCGCACTTGCGCTTGTCTTGAAAACCACCATTCGCATTTGTCTTAGTGTTGCAAAACCAATTTCCACACTTGTGCTGGCATTAAAAACCACTTTCCGCACACGTGCTAATGTTGAAAACCACTTTTCCGCAAACGTGCTAATGTTGAAAACCACTTTTCGAAATTGGGTTAGTGTTGCAAAAACCACATTCCGCGCTCGTGCTCGTGTTGAAAACCACTCCCCGCACTTGAGCTAGAGTTGCAAAACCACTTTCCACACTTGCGATGATGTTGAAAACCAGGTTCTACACTTGTGCCTGTGTTGCGAAACCACTTAACGCACTTGTGCTCGTGTTGAAAACAACTTTTCGCACTTCGTTTCATGTTGAAAACCACTTTTCACACTTGTGTCGGTGTTGCAAAACGACTTTTCGCACTTGTGTTAGTGTTGAAAAACCACTTTTCGCACTTGTGTTGGTGCAGGAAACCACTTTTGCACTTATATTAGTGTGGAAAAAACACTTTTTGCACTTGCGATAGTGTTGAAAAACCACTTTTCGCACTTGTGTTAGTGTTGAAAAACCACTTTTCGCACTTGTGTTGGTGCAGGAAACCACTTTTGCACTTGTATTAGTGTGGAAAAAACACTTTTTGCACTTGTGATAGTGTTGAAAAACGACTTTTTGCACTTCTGTTAGTGTTGAAAAACCTCTTTTCGCACTTGTGTTAGTGTTGAAAAACCACTTTTCACACTTGTGTTAGTGTTGAAAAACCACTTTTCGCACTTGTGTTGGTGCAGGAAACCAGTTTTGCACTTGTATTAGTGTTGAAAAACCACTTTTCGCACTTGTGTTAGTGTTGAAAAACCACTTTTCGCACTTGTGTTAGTGTTGAAAAACCACTTTTCGCACTTGTGTTGGTGCAGGAAACCAGTTTTGCACTTGTATTAGTGTGGAAAAAACACTTTTTGCACTTGTGATAGTGTTGAAAAATGACTTTTCGCACTTGTGTTAGTGTTGAAAAACCACTTTTCGCACTTGTGTTGGTGCAGGAAACCACTTTTGCACTTGTATTAGTGTGGAAAAAACACTTTTTGCACTTGTGATAGTGTTGAAAAACCACTTTTTGCACTTGTGTTAGTGTTGAAAAACCACTTTTCGCACTTGTGTTAGTGTTGAAAAAACACTTTTCGCACTTGTGTTAGTGTTGAAAAACCACTTTTCGCACTTGTGTTGGTGCAGGAAACCACTTTTGCACTTGTATTAGTGTGGAAAAAACACTTTTTGCACTTGTGATAGTGTTGAAAAACCACTTTTCGCACTTGTGTTAGTGTTGAAAAACCTCTTTTCGCACTTGTGTTGGTGCAGGAAACCACTTTTGCACTTGTATTAG
This sequence comes from Myxine glutinosa, assembly GCF_964187855.1. Classification (NCBI taxonomy): domain Eukaryota; kingdom Metazoa; phylum Chordata; class Myxini; order Myxiniformes; family Myxinidae; genus Myxine; species Myxine glutinosa. The sequence goes on from NW_027617708.1 coordinate 23,208, forward strand.
TGTGGAAAAAACACTTTTTGCACTTGTGATAGTGTTGAAAAACCACTTTTTGCACTTGTGTTAGGGTTGAAAAACCACATTTCGCACTTGTGTTGGTGCAGGAAAGCACTTTTGCACTTGTATTAGTGTGGAAAAAACACTTTTTGCACTTGTGATAGTGTTGAAAAACCACTTTTCCCACTTGTGTTAGTGTTGAAAAACCACTTTTCGCACTTGTGTTGGTGCAGGAAAGCACTTTTGCACTTGTATTAGTGTGGAAAAAAAACTTTTTGCACTTGTGATAGTATTGAAAAACCACTTTTCGCACTTGTGATAGTGTTGAAAAACCACTTTTCGCACTTGTGTTAGTGTTGAAAAACCACTTTTCGCACTTGTGTTAGTGTTGAAAAACCACTTTTCGCACTTGTGTTGGTGCAGGAAACCAGTTTTGCACTTGTATTAGTGTGGAAAAAACACGTTTTGCACTTGTGATAGTGTTGAAAACCAGTTTTCGCACTTGTGTTAGTGTTGAAAAACCACTTTTCGCACTTGTGTTGGTGCAGGAAACCTCTTTTGCACTTGTATTAGTGTGGAAAAAACACTTTTTGCACTTGTGATAGTGTTGAAAAACCACTTTCCACACTTGTGTTATTGTTGCAAACCACTTTCCGCACTCGTGCTTGTGTTGAAAACGACTTTTCTTAATTGGGTTGGTGTTGAAAACCCACTTATCGCACTTGTGCTGGCGTTGAAAACAACTTTTCGCTCTTTGGTTAGTGTTGAAAAACCACTTTTCGCACTTGTGTTAGTGTTGAAAAACCACTTTTCGCACTTGTGTTGGTGCAGGAAACCAGTTTTGCACTTGTATTAGTGTGGAAAAAACACTTTTTGCACTTGTGATAGTGTTGAAAAACCACTTTTTGCACTTGTGTTAGGGTTGAAAAACCACTTTTCGCACTTGTGTTGGTGCAGGAAAGCACTTTTGCACTTGTATTAGTGTGGAAAAAACACTTTTTGCACTTGTGATAGTGTTGAAAAACCACTTTTCCCACTTGTGTTAGTGTTGAAAAACCACTTTTCGCACTTGTGTTGGTGCAGGAAAGCACTTTTGCACTTGTATTAGTGTGGAAAAAACACTTTTTGCACTTGTGATAGTGTTGAAAAACCACTTTTCGCACTTGTGATAGTGTTGAAAAACCACTTTTCGCACTTGTGTTAGTGTTGAAAAACCACTTTTCGCACTTGTGTTAGTGTTGAAAAACCACTTTTCGCACTTGTGTTGGTGCAGGAAACCAGTTTTGCACTTGTATTAGTGTGGAAAAAACACTTTTTGCACTTGTGATAGTGTTGAAAAACCACTTTTCGCACTTGTTTTAGTGTTGAAAAACCACTTTTCGCACTTGTGTTGGTGCAGGAAACCTCTTTTGCACTTGTATTAGTGTGGAAAAAACACTTTTTGCACTTGTGATAGTGTTGAAAAACCACTTTTCGCACTTGTGTTAGTGTTGAAAAACCACTTTTCGCACTTGTGTTAGTGTTGAAAAACCACTTTTCGCACTTGTGTTAGTGTTGAAAAACCACTTTTCGCACTTGTGTTGGTGCAGGAAACCAGTTTTGCACTTGTATTAGTGTGGAAAAACCACTTTTCGCACTTGTATTAGTGTGGAAAAAACACTTTTTGCACTTGTGATAGTGTTGAAAAACCACTTTTCGCAATTGTGTTAGTGTTGAAAAACCACTTTTCGCACTGGTGTTGGTGCAGGAAACCACTTTTGCACTTGTATTAGTGTTGAACAACCACTTTTCGCACTTGTGTTAGTGTTGAAAAACACTTGTGTTAGTGTTGAAAAACCACTTTTCGCACTTGTGTTGGTGCAGGAAACCACTTTTGCACTTATATTAGTGTGGAAAAAACACTTTTTGCACTTGTGATAGTGTTGAAAAACCACTTTTCGCACTTGTGTTAGTGTTGAAAAACCACTTTTCGCACTTGTGTTGGTGCAGGAAACCACTTTTGCACTTGTATTAGTGTGGAAAAAACACTTTTTGCACTTGTGATAGTGTTGAAAAACCACTTTTCGCATTTGTGTTAGTGTTGAAAAACCACTTTTCGCACTTGTGTTAGTGTTGAAAAACCACTTTTCGCACTTGTGTTAGTGTTGAAAAACCACTTTTCGCACTTGTGTTGGTGCAAGAAACCAGTTTTGCACTTGTATTAGTGTGGAAAAACCACTTTTCGCACTTGTATTAGCGTGGAAAAAACACTTTTTGCACTTGTGATGGTGTTGAAAAACCACTTTTCGCACTTGTGTTAGTGTTGAAAAACCACTTTTCGCACTTGTGTTGGTGCAGGAAACCAGTTTTGCACTTGTATTAGTGTGGAAAAAACACTTTTTGCACTTGTGATAGTGTTGAAAAACCACTTTTCACACTTGTGGTGGTGCAGGAAACCAGTTTTGCACTTGTATTAGTGTGGAAAAACCACTTTTCGCACTTGTATTAGTGTGGAAAAAAACACTTTTTGCACTTGTGATAGTGTTGAAAAACCACTTTTCGCAATTGTGTTAGTGTTGAAAAACCACTTTTCGCACTTGTGTTGGTGCAGGAAACCACTTTTGCACTTGTATTAGTGTTGAACAACCACTTTTCGCACTTGTGTTAGTGTTGAAAAACCACTTTTCGCACTTGTGTTAGTGTTGAAAAACCACTTTTCGCACTTGTGTTGGTGCAGGAAACCACTTTTGCACTTATATTAGTGTGGAAAAATCACTTTTTGCACTTGTGATAGTGTTGAAAAACCACTTTTTGCACTTGTGTTAGTGTTGAAAAACCACTTTTCGCACTTGTGTTGGTGCAGGAAACCACTTTTGCACTTGTATTAGTGTGGAAAAAATACTTTTTGCACTTGTGATAGTGTTGAAAAACCACTTTTCGCATTTGTGTTAGTTTTGAAAAACCACTTTTCGCACTTGTGTTAGTGTTGAAAAACGACTTTTTGCACTTCTGTTAGTGTTGAAAAACCACTTTTCGCACTTGTGTTGGTGCAGGAAACCACTTTTGCACTTGTATTAGTGTGGAAAAAATACTTTTTGCACTTGTGATAGTGTTGAAAAACCACTTTTCGCATTTGTGTTAGTTTTGAAAAACCACTTTTCGCACTTGTGTTAGTGTTGAAAAACGACTTTTTGCACTTCTGTTAGTGTTGAAAAACCACTTTTCACACTTGTGTTAGTGTTGAAAAACCACTTTTCGCACTTGTGTTGGTGCAGGAAACCAGTTTTGCACTTGTATTAGTGTTGAAAAACCACTTTTCGCACTTGTGTTAGTGTTGAAAAACCACTTTTCGCACTTGTGTTAGTGTTGAAAAACCACTTTTCGCACTTGTGTTAGTGTTGAAAAACCACTTTTCACACTTGTGTTAGTGTTGAAAAACCACTTTTCGCACTTGTGTTGGTGCAGGAAACCAGTTTTGCACTTGTATTAGTGTGGAAAAACACTTTTTGCACTTGTGATAGTGTTGAAAAACCACTTTTCGCACTTGTGTTAGTGTTGAAAAACCACTTTTCGCACTTGTGTTGGTGCAGGAAACCAGTTTTGCACTTGTATTAGTGTGGAAAAAACACTTTTTGCACTTGTGATAGTGTTGAAAAATCACTTTTCGCACTTGTGTTAGTGTTGAAAAACCACTTTTCGCACTTGTGTTAGTGTTGAAAAACCACTTTTCGCACTTGTGTTGGTGCAGGAAACCAGTTTTGCACTTGTATTAGTGTGGAAAAACCACTTTTCGCACTTGTGTTAGTGTTGAAAAACAACTTTTCGCACTTGTGTTAGTGTTGAAAAACCACTTTTCGCACTTGTGTTGGTGCAGGAAACCAGTTTTGCACTTGTATTATTGTGGAAAAAACACTTCTTGCACTTGTGATAGTGTTGAAAAACCACTTTTCGCACTTGTGCTAGTGTTGAAAAACCACTTTTCGCACTTGTGTTAGTGTTGAAAAACCACTTTTCGCACTTGTGTTAGTGTTGAAAAACCACTTTTCGCACTTGTGTTGGTGCAGGAAACCAGTTTTGCACTTATATTAGTGTGGAAAAAACACTTTTTGCACTTGTGATAGTGTTGAAAAACCACTTTTCGCACTTGTGTTAGTATTGAAAAACCACTTTTCGCACTTGTGTTGGTGCAGGAAACCACTTTTGCACTTGTATTAGTGTGGAAAAAACACTTTTTGCACTTGTGATAGTGTTGAAAAACCACTTTTGGCACTTGTGTTAGTGTTGAAAAACCACTTTTCGCACTTGTGTTAGTGTTGAAAAACCACTTTTAGCACTTGTGTTGGTGCAGGAAACCAGTTTTGCACTTGTATTAGTGTGGAAAAACCACTTTTCGCACTTGTATTAGTGTGGAAAAAACACTTTTTGCACTTGTGATAGTGTTGAAAAACCACTTTTCGCACTTGTGTTAGTGTTGAAAAACCACTTTTCGTACTTGTGTTGGTGCAGGAAACCAGTTTTGCACTTGTATTAGTGTGGAAAAACCACTTTTCGCACTTGTAATAGTGTTGAAAAACCACTTTTCGCACTTGTGATAGTGTTGAAAAACCACTTTTCGCACTTGTGTTAGTGTTGAAAAACCACTTTTTGCACTTGTGTTAGTGTTGAAAAACCACTTTTTGCACTTGTGTTGGTGCAGGAAACCAGTTTTGCACTTGTATTAGTGTGTAAAAAACACTTTTTGCACTTGTGATAGTGTTGAAAAACCACTTTTCGCACTTGTGTTAGTGTTGAAAAACCACTTTTCGCACTTGTGTTGGTGCATGAAACCACTTTTGCACTTGTATTAGTGTGGAAAAAACACTTTTTGCACTTGTGATAGTGTTGAAAAACCACTTTTCGCACTTGTGTTAGTGTTGAAAAACCACTTTTCGCATTTGTGTTGGTGCAGGAAACCACTTTTGCACTTGTAATAGTGTTGAAAAACCACTTTTCGCACTTGTGATAGTGTTGAAAAACCACTTTTCGCACTTGTGTTATTGTTGAAAAACCACTTTTCGCACTTGTGTTAGTGTTGAAAAACCACTTTTCGCAGTTGTGTTGGTGCAGGAAACCAGTTTTGCACTTGTATTAGTGTGGAAAAAACACTTTTTGCACTTGTGATAGTGTTGAAAAACCACTTTTCGCACTTGTGTTAGTGTTGAAAAACCACTTTTCGCACTTGTGTTAGTGTTGAAAAACCACTTTTCGCACTTGTGTTAGTGTTGAAAAACCACTTTTCGCACTTGTGTTGGTGCAGGAAACCAGTTTTGCACTTGTATTAGTGTGGAAAAAACACTTTTTGCACCTGTGATAGTGTTGAAAAACCACTTTTCGCACTTGTGTTAGTGTTGAAAAACCACTTTTCGCACTTGTGTTAGTGTTGAAAAACCCCTTTTCGCACTTGTGTTAGTGTTGAAAAACCACTTTTCACACTTGTGTTAGTGTTGAAAAACCACTTTTCGCACTTGTGTTGTTGCAGGAAACCAGTTTTGCACTTGTATTAGTGTTGAACAACCACTTTTCGCACTTGTGTTAGTGTTGAAAAAACACTTTTCGCACTTGTGTTGGTGCAGGAAACCAGTTTTGCACTTGTATTAGTGTGGAAAAAACACTTTTTGCACTTGTGATAGTGTTGACAAACCACTTTTCGCACTTGTGTTAGTGTTGAAAAACCACTTTTTGCACTTGTGTTGGTGCAGGAAACCACTTTTGCACTTGTATTAGTGTGGAAAAAACACTTTTTGCACTTGTGATAGTGTTGAAAAACCAATTTTTGCACTTGTGTTAGTGTTGAAAAACCACTTTTCGCACTTGTGTTGGTGCAGGAAACCTCTTTTGCACTTGTATTAGTGTGGAAAAAACACTTTTTGCACTTGTGATAGTGTTGAAAAACCACTTTTCGCACTTGTGTTAGTGTTGAAAATCCACTTTTCGCACTTGTGTTAGTGTTGAAAAACCACTTTTCGCACTTGTGTTAGTGTTGAAAAACCACTTTTCGCATTTGTGTTGGTGCAGGAAACCACTTTTGCACTTGTAATAGTGTTGAAAAACCACTTTTCGCACTTGTGATAGTGTTGAAAAACCACTTTTCGCACTTGTGTTATTGTTGAAAAACCACTTTTCGCACTTGTGTTAGTGTTGAAAAACCACTTTTCGCAGTTGTGTTGGTGCAGGAAACCAGTTTTGCACTTGTATTAGTGTGGAAAAAACACTTTTTGCACTTGTGATAGTGTTGAAAAACCACTTTTCGCACTTGTGTTAGTGTTGAAAAACCACTTTTCGCACTTGTGTTAGTGTTGAAAAACCACTTTTCGCACTTGTGTTAGTGTTGAAAAACCACTTTTCGCACTTGTGTTGGTGCAGGAAACCAGTTTTGCACTTGTATTAGTGTGGAAAAAACACTTTTTGCACCTGTGATAGTGTTGAAAAACCACTTTTCGCACTTGTGTTAGTGTTGAAAAACCACTTTTCGCACTTGTGTTAGTGTTGAAAAACCCCTTTTCGCACTTGTGTTAGTGTTGAAAAACCACTTTTCACACTTGTGTTAAGTGTGAAAAACCACTTTTCGCACTTGTGTTGGTGCAGGAAACCAGTTTTGCACTTGTATTAGTGTTGAACAACCACTTTTCGCACTTGTGTTAGTGTTGAAAAAACTCTTTTCGCACTTGTGTTGGTGCAGGAAACCAGTTTTGCACTTGTATTAGTGTGGAAAAAACACTTTTTGCACTTGTGATAGTGTTGACAAACCACTTTTCGCACTTGTGTTAGTGTTGAAAAACCACTTTTTGCACTTGTGTTGGTGCAGGAAACCACTTTTGCACTTGTATTAGTGTGGAAAAAACACTTTTTGCACTTGTGATAGTGTTGAAAAACCAATTTTTGCACTTGTGTTAGTGTTGAAAAACCACTTTTCGCACTTGTGTTGGTGCAGGAAACCTCTTTTGCACTTGTATTAGTGTGGAAAAAACACTTTTTGCACTTGTGATAGTGTTGAAAAACCACTTTTCGCACTTGTGTTAGTGTTGAAAAACCACTTTTCGCACTTGTGTTAGTGTTGAAAAACCACTTTTCGCACTTGTGTTAGTGTTGAAAAACCACTTTTCGCACTTGTGTTGGTGCAGGAAACCAGTTTTGCACTTGTATTAGTGTGGAAAAACCACTTTTCGCACTTGTATTAGTGTGGAAAAAACACTTTTTGCACTTGTGATAGTGTTGAAAAACCACTTTTCGCAATTGTGTTAGTGTTGAAAAACCACTTTTCGCACTTGTGTTGGTGCAGGAAACCACTTTTGCACTTGTATTAGTGTTGAACAACCACTTTTCGCACTTGTGTTAGTGTTGAAAAACACTTGTGTTAGTGTTGAAAAACCACTTTTCGCACTTGTGTTGGTGCAGGAAACCACTTTTGCACTTATATTAGTGTGGAAAAAACACTTTTTGCACTTGTGATAGTGTTGAAAAACCACTTTTCGCACTTGTGTTAGTGTTGAAAAACCACTTTTCGCACTTGTGTTGGTGCAGGAAACCACTTTTGCACTTGTATTAGTGTGGAAAAAACACTTTTTGCACTTGTGATAGTGTTGAAAAACCACTTTTCGCATTTGTGTTAGTGTTGAAAAACCACTTTTCGCACTTGTGTTAGTGTTGAAAAACCACTTTTCGCACTTGTGTTAGTGTTGAAAAACCACTTTTCGCACTTGTGTTGGTGCAAGAAACCAGTTTTGCACTTGTATTAGTGTGGAAAAACCACTTTTCGCACTTGTATTAGCGTGGAAAAAACACTTTTTGCACTTGTGATGGTGTTGAAAAACCACTTTTCGCACTTGTGTTAGTGTTGAAAAACCACTTTTCGCACTTGTGTTGGTGCAGGAAACCAGTTTTGCACTTGTATTAGTGTGGAAAAAACACTTTTTGCACTTGTGATAGTGTTGAAAAACCACTTTTCGCACTTGTGTTAGTGTTGAAAAACCACTTTTCGCACTTGTGTTGGTGCAGGAAACCACTTTTGCACTTGCATTAGTGTGGAAAAAACACTTTTTGCACTTGTGATAGTGTTGAAAAACGACTTTTTGCACTTCTGTTAGTGTTGAAAAAACACTTTTCGCACTTGTGTTAGTGTTGAAAAACCACTTTTCACACTTGTGTTAGTGTTGAAAAACCACTTTTCGCACTTGTGTTGGTGCAGGAAACCAGTTTTGCACTTGTATTAGTGTTGAAAAACCACTTTTCGCACTTGTGTTAGTGTTGAAAAACCACTTTTCGCACTTGTGTTGGTGCAGGAAACCAGTTTTGCACTTGTATTAGTGTGGAAAAACCACTTTTCGCACTTGTATTAGTGTGGAAAAAACACTTTTTGCACTTGTGATAGTGTTGAAAAACCACTTTTCGCAATTGTGTTAGTGTTGAAAAACCACTTTTCGCACTTGTGTTGGTGCAGGAAACCACTTTTGCACTTGTATTAGTGTTGAACAACCACTTTTCGCACTTGTGTTAGTGTTGAAAAACCACTTTTCGCACTTGTGTTAGTGTTGAAAAACCACTTTTCGCACTTGTGTTGGTGCAGGAAACCACTTTTGCACTTATATTAGTGTGGAAAAAACACTTTTTGCACTTGTGATAGTGTTGAAAAACCACTTTTTGCACTTGTGTTAGTGTTGAAAAAACACTTTTCGCACTTGTGTTGGTGCAGGAAACCACTTTTGCACTTGTATTAGTGTGGAAAAAATACTTTTTGCACTTGTGATAGTGTTGAAAAACCACTTTTCGCATTTGTGTTAGTGTTGAAAAACCACTTTTCGCACTTGTGTTAGTGTTGAAAAACCACTTTTCGCACTTGTGTTAGTGTTGAAAAACCACTTTTCGCACTTGTGTTGGTGCAGGAAACCAGTTTTGCACTTGTATTAGTGTGGAAAAACCACTTTTCGCACTTGTATTAGCGTGGAAAAAACACTTTTTGCACTTGTGATGGTGTTGAAAAACCACTTTTCGCACTTGTGTTAGTGTTGAAAAACCACTTTTCGCACTTGTGTTGGTGCAGGAAACCAGTTTTGCACTTGTATTAGTGTGGAAAAAACACTTTTTGCACTTGTGATAGTGTTGAAAAACCACTTTTCGCACTTGTGTTAGTGTTGAAAAACCACTTTTCGCACTTGTGTTGGTGCAGGAAACCACTTTTGCACTTGCATTAGTGTGGAAAAAACACTTTTTGCACTTGTGATAGTGTTGAAAAAAGACTTTTTGCACTTCTGTTAGTGTTGAAAAACCACTTTTCGCACTTGTGTTAGTGTTGAAAAACCACTTTTCACACTTGTGTTAGTGTTGAAAAACCACTTTTCGCACTTGTGTTGGTGCAGGAAACCAGTTTTGCACTTGTATTAGTGTTGAAAAACCACTTTTCGCACTTGTGTTAGTGTTGAAAAACCACTTTTCGCACTTGTGTTAGTGTTGAAAAACCACTTTTCGCACTTGTGTTGGTGCAGGAAACCAGTTTTGCACTTGTATTAGTGTGGAAAAAACACTTTTTGCACTTGTGATAGTGTTGAAAAACGACTTTTCGCACTTGTGTTAGTGTTGAAAAACCACTTTTCGCACTTGTGTTGGTGCAGGAAACCACTTTTGCACTTGTATTAGTGTGGAAAAAACACTTTTTGCACTTGTGATAGTGTTGAAAAACCACTTTTTGCACTTGTGTTAGTGTTGAAAAACCACTTTTCGCACTTGTGTTAGTGTTGAAAAAACACTTTTCGCACTTGTGTTAGTGTTGAAAAACCACTTTTCGCACTTGTGTTGGTGCAGGAAACCACTTTTGCACTTGTATTAGTGTGGAAAAAACACTTTTTGCACTTGTAATAGTGTTGAAAAACCACTTTTCGCACTTGTGTTAGTGTTGAAAAACCTCTTTTCGCACTTGTGTTGGTGCAGGAAACCACTTTTGCACTTGTATTAGTGTGGAAAAAACACTTTTTGCACTTGTGATAGTGTTGAAAAACCACTTTTTGCACTTGTGTTAGGGTTGAAAAACCACTTTTCGCACTTGTGTTGGTGCAGGAAACCACTTTTGCACTTGTATTAGTGTGGAAAAAACACTTTTTGCACTTGTGATAGTGTTGAAAAACCACTTTTCCCACTTGTGTTAGTGTTGAAAAACCACTTTTCGCACTTGTGTTGGTGCAGGAAAGCACTTTTGCACTTGTATTAGTGTGGAAAAAACACTTTTTGCACTTGTGATAGTGTTGAAAAACCACTTTTCGCACTTGTGATAGTGTTGAAAAACCACTTTTTGCACTTGTGTTAGTGTTGAAAAACCACTTTTCGCACTTGTGTTGGTGCAGGAAACCAGTTTTGCACATGTATTAGTGTGGAAAAAACACTTTTTGCACTTGTGATAGTGTTGAAAAACCACTTTTCGCACTTGTGTTAGTGTTGAAAAACCACTTTTTGCACTTGTGTTGGTGCAGGAAACCTCTTTTGCACTTGTATTAGTGTGGAAAAAACACTTTTTGCACTTGTGATAGTGTTGAAAAACCACTTTTCGCACTTGTGTTAGTGTTGAAAAACCACTTTTCGCACTTGTGTTAGTGTTGAAAAACCACTTTTCGCACTTGTGTTGGTGCAAGAAACCAGTTTTGCACTTGTATTAGTGTGGAAAAACCACTTTTCGCACTTGTATTAGCGTGGAAAAAACACTTTTTGCACTTGTGATGGTGTTGAAAAACCACTTTTCGCACTTGTGTTAGTGTTGAAAAACCACTTTTCGCACTTGTGTTGGTGCAGGAAACCAGTTTTGCACTTGTATTAGTGTGGAAAAAACACTTTTTGCACTTGTGATAGTGTTGAAAAACCACTTTTCGCACTTGTGTTAGTGTTGAAAAACCACTTTTCGCACTTGTGTTGGTGCAGGAAACCACTTTTGCACTTGCATTAGTGTGGAAAAAACACTTTTTGCACTTGTGATAGTGTTGAAAAACGACTTTTTGCACTTCTGTTAGTGTTGAAAAAACACTTTTCGCACTTGTGTTAGTGTTGAAAAACCACTTTTCACACTTGTGTTAGTGTTGAAAAACCACTTTTCGCACTTGTGTTGGTGCAGGAAACCAGTTTTGCACTTGTATTAGTGTTGAAAAACCACTTTTCGCACTTGTGTTAGTGTTGAAAAACCACTTTTCGCACTTGTGTTGGTGCAGGAAACCAGTTTTGCACTTGTATTAGTGTGGAAAAACCACTTTTCGCACTTGTATTAGTGTGGAAAAAACACTTTTTGCACTTGTGATAGTGTTGAAAAACCACTTTTCGCAATTGTGTTAGTGTTGAAAAACCACTTTTCGCACTTGTGTTGGTGCAGGAAACCACTTTTGCACTTGTATTAGTGTTGAACAACCACTTTTCGCACTTGTGTTAGTGTTGAAAAACCACTTTTCGCACTTGTGTTAGTGTTGAAAAACCACTTTTCGCACTTGTGTTGGTGCAGGAAACCACTTTTGCACTTATATTAGTGTGGAAAAAACACTTTTTGCACTTGTGATAGTGTTGAAAAACCACTTTTTGCACTTGTGTTAGTGTTGAAAAAACACTTTTCGCACTTGTGTTGGTGCAGGAAACCACTTTTGCACTTGTATTAGTGTGGAAAAAATACTTTTTGCACTTGTGATAGTGTTGAAAAACCACTTTTCGCATTTGTGTTAGTGTTGAAAAACCACTTTTCGCACTTGTGTTAGTGTTGAAAAACCACTTTTCGCACTTGTGTTAGTGTTGAAAAACCACTTTTCGCACTTGTGTTGGTGCAGGAAACCAGTTTTGCACTTGTATTAGTGTGGAAAAACCACTTTTCGCACTTGTATTAGCGTGGAAAAAACACTTTTTGCACTTGTGATGGTGTTGAAAAACCACTTTTCGCACTTGTGTTAGTGTTGAAAAACCACTTTTCGCACTTGTGTTGGTGCAGGAAACCAGTTTTGCACTTGTATTAGTGTGGAAAAAACACTTTTTGCACTTGTGATAGTGTTGAAAAACCACTTTTCGCACTTGTGTTAGTGTTGAAAAACCACTTTTCGCACTTGTGTTGGTGCAGGAAACCACTTTTGCACTTGCATTAGTGTGGAAAAAACACTTTTTGCACTTGTGATAGTGTTGAAAAAAGACTTTTTGCACTTCTGTTAGTGTTGAAAAACCACTTTTCGCACTTGTGTTAGTGTTGAAAAACCACTTTTCACACTTGTGTTAGTGTTGAAAAACCACTTTTCGCACTTGTGTTGGTGCAGGAAACCAGTTTTGCACTTGTATTAGTGTTGAAAAACCACTTTTCGCACTTGTGTTAGTGTTGAAAAACCACTTTTCGCACTTGTGTTAGTGTTGAAAAACCACTTTTCGCACTTGTGTTGGTGCAGGAAACCAGTTTTGCACTTGTATTAGTGTGGAAAAAACACTTTTTGCACTTGTGATAGTGTTGAAAAACGACTTTTCGCACTTGTGTTAGTGTTGAAAATCCACTTTTCGCACTTGTGTTGGTGCAGGAAACCACTTTTGCACTTGTATTAGTGTGGAAAAAACACTTTTTGCACTTGTGATAGTGTTGAAAAACCACTTTTTGCACTTGTGTTAGTGTTGAAAAACCACTTTTCGCACTTGTGTTAGTGTTGAAAAAACACTTTTCGCACTTGTGTTAGTGTTGAAAAACCACTTTTCGCACTTGTGTTGGTGCAGGAAACCACTTTTGCACTTGTATTAGTGTGGAAAAAACACTTTTTGCACTTGTAATAGTGTTGAAAAACCACTTTTCGCACTTGTGTTAGTGTTGAAAAACCTCTTTTCGCACTTGTGTTGGTGCAGGAAACCACTTTTGCACTTGTATTAGTGTGGAAAAAACACTTTTTGCACTTGTGATAGTGTTGAAAAACCACTTTTTGCACTTGTGTTAGGGTTGAAAAACCACTTTTCGCACTTGTGTTGGTGCAGGAAACCACTTTTGCACTTGTATTAGTGTGGAAAAAACACTTTTTGCACTTGTGATAGTGTTGAAAAACCACTTTTCCCACTTGTGTTAGTGTTGAAAAACCACTTTTCGCACTTGTGTTGGTGCAGGAAAGCACTTTTGCACTTGTATTAGTGTGGAAAAAACACTTTTTGCACTTGTGATAGTGTTGAAAAACCACTTTTCGCACTTGTGATAGTGTTGAAAAACCACTTTTTGCACTTGTGTTAGTGTTGAAAAACCACTTTTCGCACTTGTGTTGGTGCAGGAAACCAGTTTTGCACTTGTATTAGTGTGGAAAAAACACTTTTTGCACTTGTGATAGTGTTGAAAAACCACTTTTCGCACTTGTGTTAGTGTTGAAAAACCACTTTTTGCACTTGTGTTGGTGCAGGAAACCTCTTTTGCACTTGTATTAGTGTGGAAAAAACACTTTTTGCACTTGTGATAGTGTTGAAAAACCACTTTTCGCACTTGTGTTAGTGTTGAAAAACCATTTTTCGCACTTGTGTTAGTGTTGAAAAACCACTTTTCGCACTTGTGATAGTGTTGAAAAACCACTTTTCGCACTTGTGTTGGTGCAGGAAACCAGTTTTGCACTTGTATTAGTGTGGAAAAACCACTTTTCGCACTTGTATTAGTGTGGAAAAAACACTTTTTGCACTTGTGATAGTGTTGAAAAACCACTTTTCGCAATTGTGTTAGTGTTGAAAAACCACTTTTCGCACTTGTGTTGGTGCAGGAAACCACTTTTGCACTTGTATTAGTGTTGAACAACCACTTTTCGCACTTGTATTAGCGTGGAAAAAACACTTTTTGCACTTGTGATGGTGTTGAAAAACCACTTTTCGCACTTGTGTTAGAGTTGAAAAACCACTTTTCGCACTTGTGTTGGTGCAGGAAACCAGTTTTGCACTTGTATTAGTGTGGAAAAAACACTTTTTGCACTTGTGATAGTGTTGAAAAACCACTTTTCGCACTTGTGTTAGTGTTGAAAAACCACTTTTCGCACTTGTGTTGGTGCAGGAAACCACTTTTGCACTTGCATTAGTGTGGAAAAAACACTTTTTGCACTTGTGATAGTGTTGAAAAACGACTTTTTGCACTTCTGTTAGTGTTGAAAAAACACTTTTCGCACTTGTGTTAGTGTTGAAAAACCACTTTTCACACTTGTGTTAGTGTTGAAAAACCACTTTTCGCACTTGGTGTTGGTGCAGGAAACCAGTTTTGCACTTGTATTAGTGTTGAAAAACCACTTTTCGCACTTGTGTTAGTGTTGAAAAACCACTTTTCGCACTTGTGTTGGTGCAGGAAACCAGTTTTGCACTTGTATTAGTGTGGAAAAACCACTTTTCGCACTTGTATTAGTGTGGAAAAAACACTTTTTGCACTTGTGATAGTGTTGAAAAACCACTTTTCGCAATTGTGTTAGTGTTGAAAAACCACTTTTCGCACTTGTGTTGGTGCAGGAAACCACTTTTGCACTTGTATTAGTGTTGAACAACCACTTTTCGCACTTGTGTTAGTGTTGAAAAACCACTTTTCGCACTTGTGTTAGTGTTGAAAAACCACTTTTCGCACTTGTGTTGGTGCAGGAAACCACTTTTGCACTTATATTAGTGTGGAAAAAACACTTTTTGCACTTGTGATAGTGTTGAAAAACCACTTTTTGCACTTGTGTTAGTGTTGAAAAAACACTTTTCGCACTTGTGTTGGTGCAGGAAACCACTTTTGCACTTGTATTAGTGTGGAAAAAATACTTTTTGCACTTGTGATAGTGTTGAAAAACCACTTTTCGCATTTGTGTTAGTGTTGAAAAACCACTTTTCGCACTTGTGTTAGTGTTGAAAAACCACTTTTCGCACTTGTGTTAGTGTTGAAAACCACTTTTCGCACTTGTGTTGGTGCAGGAAACCAGTTTTGCACTTGTATTAGTGTGGAAAAACCACTTTTCGCACTTGTATTAGCGTGGAAAAAACACTTTTTGCACTTGTGATGGTGTTGAAAAACCACTTTTCGCACTTGTGTTAGTGTTGAAAAACCACTTTTCGCACTTGTGTTGGTGCAGGAAACCAGTTTTGCACTTGTATTAGTGTGGAAAAAACACTTTTTGCACTTGTGATAGTGTTGAAAAACCACTTTTCGCACTTGTGTTAGTGTTGAAAAACCACTTTTCGCACTTGTGTTGGTGCAGGAAACCACTTTTGCACTTGCATTAGTGTGGAAAAAACACTTTTTGCACTTGTGATAGTGTTGAAAAAAGACTTTTTGCACTTCTGTTAGTGTTGAAAAACCACTTTTCGCACTTGTGTTAGTGTTGAAAAACCACTTTTCACACTTGTGTTAGTGTTGAAAAACCACTTTTCGCACTTGTGTTGGTGCAGGAAACCAGTTTTGCACTTGTATTAGTGTTGAAAAACCACTTTTCGCACTTGTGTTAGTGTTGAAAAACCACTTTTCGCACTTGTGTTAGTGTTGAAAAACCACTTTTCGCACTTGTGTTGGTGCAGGAAACCAGTTTTGCACTTGTATTAGTGTGGAAAAAACACTTTTTGCACTTGTGATAGTGTTGAAAAACGACTTTTCGCACTTGTGTTAGTGTTGAAAAACCACTTTTCGCACTTGTGTTGGTGCAGGAAACCACTTTTGCACTTGTATTAGTGTGGAAAAAACACTTTTTGCACTTGTGATAGTGTTGAAAAACCACTTTTTGCACTTGTGTTAGTGTTGAAAAACCACTTTTCGCACTTGTGTTAGTGTTGAAAAAACACTTTTCGCACTTGTGTTAGTGTTGAAAAACCACTTTTCGCACTTGTGTTGGTGCAGGAAACCACTTTTGCACTTGTATTAGTGTGGAAAAAACACTTTTTGCACTTGTAATAGTGTTGAAAAACCACTTTTCGCACTTGTGTTAGTGTTGAAAAACCTCTTTTCGCACTTGTGTTGGTGCAGGAAACCACTTTTGCACTTGTATTAGTGTGGAAAAAACACTTTTTGCACTTGTGATAGTGTTGAAAAACCACTTTTTGCACTTGTGTTAGGGTTGAAAAACCACTTTTCGCACTTGTGTTGGTGCAGGAAACCACTTTTGCACTTGTATTAGTGTGGAAAAAACACTTTTTGCACTTGTGATAGTGTTGAAAAACCACTTTTCCCACTTGTGTTAGTGTTGAAAAACCACTTTTCGCACTTGTGTTGGTGCAGGAAAGCACTTTTGCACTTGTATTAGTGTGGAAAAAACACTTTTTGCACTTGTGATAGTGTTGAAAAACCACTTTTCGCACTTGTGATAGTGTTGAAAAACCACTTTTTGCACTTGTGTTAGTGTTGAAAAACCACTTTTCGCACTTGTGTTGGTGCAGGAAACCAGTTTTGCACTTGTATTAGTGTGGAAAAAACACTTTTTGCACTTGTGATAGTGTTGAAAAACCACTTTTCGCACTTGTGTTAGTGTTGAAAAACCACTTTTTGCACTTGTGTTGGTGCAGGAAACCTCTTTTGCACTTGTATTAGTGTGGAAAAAACACTTTTTGCACTTGTGATAGTGTTGAAAAACCACTTTTCGCACTTGTGTTAGTGTTGAAAAACCACTTTTCGCACTTGTGTTAGTGTTGAAAAACCACTTTTCGCACTTGTGTTGGTGCAAGAAACCAGTTTTGCACTTGTATTAGTGTGGAAAAACCACTTTTCGCACTTGTATTAGCGTGGAAAAAACACTTTTTGCACTTGTGATGGTGTTGAAAAACCACTTTTCGCACTTGTGTTAGTGTTGAAAAACCACTTTTCGCACTTGTGTTGGTGCAGGAAACCAGTTTTGCACTTGTATTAGTGTGGAAAAAACACTTTTTGCACTTGTGATAGTGTTGAAAAACCACTTTTCGCACTTGTGTTAGTGTTGAAAAACCACTTTTCGCACTTGTGTTGGTGCAGGAAACCACTTTTGCACTTGCATTAGTGTGGAAAAAACACTTTTTGCACTTGTGATAGTGTTGAAAAACGACTTTTTGCACTTCTGTTAGTGTTGAAAAAACACTTTTCGCACTTGTGTTAGTGTTGAAAAACCACTTTTCACACTTGTGTTAGTGTTGAAAAACCACTTTTCGCACTTGTGTTGGTGCAGGAAACCAGTTTTGCACTTGTATTAGTGTTGAAAAACCACTTTTCGCACTTGTGTTAGTGTTGAAAAACCACTTTTCGCACTTGTGTTGGTGCAGGAAACCAGTTTTGCACTTGTATTAGTGTGGAAAAACCACTTTTCGCACTTGTATTAGTGTGGAAAAAACACTTTTTGCACTTGTGATAGTGTTGAAAAACCACTTTTCGCAATTGTGTTAGTGTTGAAAAACCACTTTTCGCACTTGTGTTGGTGCAGGAAACCACTTTTGCACTTGTATTAGTGTTGAACAACCACTTTTCGCACTTGTGTTAGTGTTGAAAAACCACTTTTCGCACTTGTGTTAGTGTTGAAAAACCACTTTTCGCACTTGTGTTGGTGCAGGAAACCACTTTTGCACTTATATTAGTGTGGAAAAAACACTTTTTGCACTTGTGATAGTGTTGAAAAACCACTTTTTGCACTTGTGTTAGTGTTGAAAAAACACTTTTCGCACTTGTGTTGGTGCAGGAAACCACTTTTGCACTTGTATTAGTGTGGAAAAAATACTTTTTGCACTTGTGATAGTGTTGAAAAACCACTTTTCGCATTTGTGTTAGTGTTGAAAAACCACTTTTCGCACTTGTGTTAGTGTTGAAAAACCACTTTTCGCACTTGTGTTAGTGTTGAAAAACCACTTTTCGCACTTGTGTTGGTGCAGGAAACCAGTTTTGCACTTGTATTAGTGTGGAAAAACCACTTTTCGCACTTGTATTAGCGTGGAAAAAACACTTTTTGCACTTGTGATGGTGTTGAAAAACCACTTTTCGCACTTGTGTTAGTGTTGAAAAACCACTTTTCGCACTTGTGTTGGTGCAGGAAACCAGTTTTGCACTTGTATTAGTGTGGAAAAAACACTTTTTGCACTTGTGATAGTGTTGAAAAACCACTTTTCGCACTTGTGTTAGTGTTGAAAAACCACTTTTCGCACTTGTGTTGGTGCAGGAAACCACTTTTGCACTTGCATTAGTGTGGAAAAAACACTTTTTGCACTTGTGATAGTGTTGAAAAAAGACTTTTTGCACTTCTGTTAGTGTTGAAAAACCACTTTTCGCACTTGTGTTAGTGTTGAAAAACCACTTTTCACACTTGTGTTAGTGTTGAAAAACCACTTTTCGCACTTGTGTTGGTGCAGGAAACCAGTTTTGCACTTGTATTAGTGTTGAAAAACCACTTTTCGCACTTGTGTTAGTGTTGAAAAACCACTTTTCGCACTTGTGTTAGTGTTGAAAAACCACTTTTCGCACTTGTGTTGGTGCAGGAAACCAGTTTTGCACTTGTATTAGTGTGGAAGAAACACTTTTTGCACTTGTGATAGTGTTGAAAAACGACTTTTCGCACTTGTGTTAGTGTTGAAAAACCACTTTTCGCACTTGTGTTGGTGCAGGAAACCACTTTTGCACTTGTATTAGTGTGGAAAAAACACTTTTTGCACTTGTGATAGTGTTGAAAAACCACTTTTTGCACTTGTGTTAGTGTTGAAAAACCACTTTTCGCACTTGTGTTAGTGTTGAAAAAACACTTTTCGCACTTGTGTTAGTGTTGAAAAACCACTTTTCGCACTTGTGTTGGTGCAGGAAACCACTTTTGCACTTGTATTAGTGTGGAAAAAACACTTTTTGCACTTGTAATAGTGTTGAAAAACCACTTTTCGCACTTGTGTTAGTGTTGAAAAACCTCTTTTCGCACTTGTGTTGGTGCAGGAAACCACTTTTGCACTTGTATTAGTGTGGAAAAAACACTTTTTGCACTTGTGATAGTGTTGAAAAACCACTTTTTGCACTTGTGTTAGGGTTGAAAAACCACTTTTCGCACTTGTGTTGGTGCAGGAAACCACTTTTGCACTTGTATTAGTGTGGAAAAAACACTTTTTGCACTTGTGATAGTGTTGAAAAACCACTTTTCCCACTTGTGTTAGTGTTGAAAAACCACTTTTCGCACTTGTGTTGGTGCAGGAAAGCACTTTTGCACTTGTATTAGTGTGGAAAAAACACTTTTTGCACTTGTGATAGTGTTGAAAAACCACTTTTCGCACTTGTGATAGTGTTGAAAAACCACTTTTTGCACTTGTGTTAGTGTTGAAAAACCACTTTTCGCACTTGTGTTGGTGCAGGAAACCAGTTTTGCACTTGTGTTGGTGCAGGAAACCAGTTTTGCACTTGTATTAGTGTGGAAAAACCACTTTTCGCACTTGTATTAGTGTGGAAAAAACACTTTTTGCACTTGTGATAGTGTTGAAAAACCACTTTTCGCAATTGTGTTAGTGTTGAAAAACCACTTTTCGCACTTGTGTTGGTGCAGGAAACCACTTTTGCACTTGTATTAGTGTTGAACAACCACTTTTCGCACTTGTATTAGCGTGGAAAAAACACTTTTTGCACTTGTGATGGTGTTGAAAAACCACTTTTCGCACTTGTGTTAGTGTTGAAAAACCACTTTTCGCACTTGTGTTGGTGCAGGAAACCAGTTTTGCACTTGTATTAGTGTGGAAAAAACACTTTTTGCACTTGTGATAGTGTTGAAAAACCACTTTTCGCACTTGTGTTAGTGTTGAAAAACCACTTTTCGCACTTGTGTTGGTGCAGGAAACCACTTTTGCACTTGCATTAGTGTGGAAAAAACACTTTTTGCACTTGTGATAGTGTTGAAAAACGACTTTTTGCACTTCTGTTAGTGTTGAAAAAACACTTTTCGCACTTGTGTTAGTGTTGAAAAACCACTTTTCACACTTGTGTTAGTGTTGAAAAACCACTTTTCGCACTTGTGTTGGTGCAGGAAACCAGTTTTGCACTTGTATTAGTGTTGAAAAACCACTTTTCGCACTTGTGTTAGTGTTGAAAAACCACTTTTCGCACTTGTGTTGGTGCAGGAAACCAGTTTTGCACTTGTATTAGTGTGGAAAAACCACTTTTCGCACTTGTATTAGTGTGGAAAAAACACTTTTTGCACTTGTGATAGTGTTGAAAAACCACTTTTCGCAATTGTGTTAGTGTTGAAAAACCACTTTTCGCACTTGTGTTGGTGCAGGAAACCACTTTTGCACTTGTATTAGTGTTGAACAACCACTTTTCGCACTTGTGTTAGTGTTGAAAAACCACTTTTCGCACTTGTGTTAGTGTTGAAAAACCACTTTTCGCACTTGTGTTGGTGCAGGAAACCACTTTTGCACTTATATTAGTGTGGAAAAAACACTTTTTGCACTTGTGATAGTGTTGAAAAACCACTTTTTGCACTTGTGTTAGTGTTGAAAAAACACTTTTCGCACTTGTGTTGGTGCAGGAAACCACTTTTGCACTTGTATTAGTGTGGAAAAAATACTTTTTGCACTTGTGATAGTGTTGAAAAACCACTTTTCGCATTTGTGTTAGTGTTGAAAAACCACTTTTCGCACTTGTGTTAGTGTTGAAAAACCACTTTTCGCACTTGTGTTAGTGTTGAAAAACCACTTTTCGCACTTGTGTTGGTGCAGGAAACCAGTTTTGCACTTGTATTAGTGTGGAAAAACCACTTTTCGCACTTGTATTAGCGTGGAAAAAACACTTTTTGCACTTGTGATGGTGTTGAAAAACCACTTTTCGCACTTGTGTTAGTGTTGAAAAACCACTTTTCGCACTTGTGTTGGTGCAGGAAACCAGTTTTGCACTTGTATTAGTGTGGAAAAAACACTTTTTGCACTTGTGATAGTGTTGAAAAACCACTTTTCGCACTTGTGTTAGTGTTGAAAAACCACTTTTCGCACTTGTGTTGGTGCAGGAAACCACTTTTGCACTTGCATTAGTGTGGAAAAAACACTTTTTGCACTTGTGATAGTGTTGAAAAAAGACTTTTTGCACTTCTGTTAGTGTTGAAAAACCACTTTTCGCACTTGTGTTAGTGTTGAAAAACCACTTTTCACACTTGTGTTAGTGTTGAAAAACCACTTTTCGCACTTGTGTTGGTGCAGGAAACCAGTTTTGCACTTGTATTAGTGTTGAAAAACCACTTTTCGCACTTGTGTTAGTGTTGAAAAACCACTTTTCGCACTTGTGTTAGTGTTGAAAAACCACTTTTCGCACTTGTGTTGGTGCAGGAAACCAGTTTTGCACTTGTATTAGTGTGGAAAAAACACTTTTTGCACTTGTGATAGTGTTGAAAAACGACTTTTCGCACTTGTGTTAGTGTTGAAAAACCACTTTTCGCACTTGTGTTGGTGCAGGAAACCACTTTTGCACTTGTATTAGTGTGGAAAAAACACTTTTTGCACTTGTGATAGTGTTGAAAAACCACTTTTTGCACTTGTGTTAGTGTTGAAAAACCACTTTTCGCACTTGTGTTAGTGTTGAAAAAACACTTTTCGCACTTGTGTTAGTGTTGAAAAACCACTTTTCGCACTTGTGTTGGTGCAGGAAACCACTTTTGCACTTGTATTAGTGTGGAAAAAACACTTTTTGCACTTGTAATAGTGTTGAAAAACCACTTTTCGCACTTGTGTTAGTGTTGAAAAACCTCTTTTCGCACTTGTGTTGGTGCAGGAAACCACTTTTGCACTTGTATTAGTGTGGAAAAAACACTTTTTGCACTTGTGATAGTGTTGAAAAACCACTTTTTGCACTTGTGTTAGGGTTGAAAAACCACTTTTCGCACTTGTGTTGGTGCAGGAAACCACTTTTGCACTTGTATTAGTGTGGAAAAAACACTTTTTGCACTTGTGATAGTGTTGAAAAACCACTTTTCCCACTTGTGTTAGTGTTGAAAAACCACTTTTCGCACTTGTGTTGGTGCAGGAAAGCACTTTTGCACTTGTATTAGTGTGGAAAAAACACTTTTTGCACTTGTGATAGTGTTGAAAAACCACTTTTCGCACTTGTGATAGTGTTGAAAAACCACTTTTTGCACTTGTGTTAGTGTTGAAAAACCACTTTTCGCACTTGTGTTGGTGCAGGAAACCAGTTTTGCACTTGTATTAGTGTGGAAAAAACACTTTTTGCACTTGTGATAGTGTTGAAAAACCACTTTTCGCACTTGTGTTAGTGTTGAAAAACCACTTTTTGCACTTGTGTTGGTGCAGGAAACCTCTTTTGCACTTGTATTAGTGTGGAAAAAACACTTTTTGCACTTGTGATAGTGTTGAAAAACCACTTTTCGCACTTGTGTTAGTGTTGAAAAACCACTTTTCGCACTTGTGTTAGTGTTGAAAAACCACTTTTCGCACTTGTGTTGGTGCAAGAAACCAGTTTTGCACTTGTATTAGTGTGGAAAAACCACTTTTCGCACTTGTATTAGCGTGGAAAAAACACTTTTTGCACTTGTGATGGTGTTGAAAAACCACTTTTCGCACTTGTGTTAGTGTTGAAAAACCACTTTTCGCACTTGTGTTGGTGCAGGAAACCAGTTTTGCACTTGTATTAGTGTGGAAAAAACACTTTTTGCACTTGTGATAGTGTTGAAAAACCACTTTTCGCACTTGTGTTAGTGTTGAAAAACCACTTTTCGCACTTGTGTTGGTGCAGGAAACCACTTTTGCACTTGCATTAGTGTGGAAAAAACACTTTTTGCACTTGTGATAGTGTTGAAAAACGACTTTTTGCACTTCTGTTAGTGTTGAAAAAACACTTTTCGCACTTGTGTTAGTGTTGAAAAACCACTTTTCACACTTGTGTTAGTGTTGAAAAACCACTTTTCGCACTTGTGTTGGTGCAGGAAACCAGTTTTGCACTTGTATTAGTGTTGAAAAACCACTTTTCGCACTTGTGTTAGTGTTGAAAAACCACTTTTCGCACTTGTGTTGGTGCAGGAAACCAGTTTTGCACTTGTATTAGTGTGGAAAAACCACTTTTCGCACTTGTATTAGTGTGGAAAAAACACTTTTTGCACTTGTGATAGTGTTGAAAAACCACTTTTCGCAATTGTGTTAGTGTTGAAAAACCACTTTTCGCACTTGTGTTGGTGCAGGAAACCACTTTTGCACTTGTATTAGTGTTGAACAACCACTTTTCGCACTTGTGTTAGTGTTGAAAAACCACTTTTCGCACTTGTGTTAGTGTTGAAAAACCACTTTTCGCACTTGTGTTGGTGCAGGAAACCACTTTTGCACTTATATTAGTGTGGAAAAAACACTTTTTGCACTTGTGATAGTGTTGAAAAACCACTTTTTGCACTTGTGTTAGTGTTGAAAAAACACTTTTCGCACTTGTGTTGGTGCAGGAAACCACTTTTGCACTTGTATTAGTGTGGAAAAAATACTTTTTGCACTTGTGATAGTGTTGAAAAACCACTTTTCGCATTTGTGTTAGTGTTGAAAAACCACTTTTCGCACTTGTGTTAGTGTTGAAAAACCACTTTTCGCACTTGTGTTAGTGTTGAAAAACCACTTTTCGCACTTGTGTTGGTGCAGGAAACCAGTTTTGCACTTGTATTAGTGTGGAAAAACCACTTTTCGCACTTGTATTAGCGTGGAAAAAACACTTTTTGCACTTGTGATGGTGTTGAAAAACCACTTTTCGCACTTGTGTTAGTGTTGAAAAACCACTTTTCGCACTTGTGTTGGTGCAGGAAACCAGTTTTGCACTTGTATTAGTGTGGAAAAAACACTTTTTGCACTTGTGATAGTGTTGAAAAACCACTTTTCGCACTTGTGTTAGTGTTGAAAAACCACTTTTCGCACTTGTGTTGGTGCAGGAAACCACTTTTGCACTTGCATTAGTGTGGAAAAAACACTTTTTGCACTTGTGATAGTGTTGAAAAAAGACTTTTTGCACTTCTGTTAGTGTTGAAAAACCACTTTTCGCACTTGTGTTAGTGTTGAAAAACCACTTTTCACACTTGTGTTAGTGTTGAAAAACCACTTTTCGCACTTGTGTTGGTGCAGGAAACCAGTTTTGCACTTGTATTAGTGTTGAAAAACCACTTTTCGCACTTGTGTTAGTGTTGAAAAACCACTTTTCGCACTTGTGTTAGTGTTGAAAAACCACTTTTCGCACTTGTGTTGGTGCAGGAAACCAGTTTTGCACTTGTATTAGTGTGGAAAAAACACTTTTTGCACTTGTGATAGTGTTGAAAAACGACTTTTCGCACTTGTGTTAGTGTTGAAAAACCACTTTTCGCACTTGTGTTGGTGCAGGAAACCACTTTTGCACTTGTATTAGTGTGGAAAAAACACTTTTTGCACTTGTGATAGTGTTGAAAAACCACTTTTTGCACTTGTGTTAGTGTTGAAAAACCACTTTTCGCACTTGTGTTAGTGTTGAAAAAACACTTTTCGCACTTGTGTTAGTGTTGAAAAACCACTTTTCGCACTTGTGTTGGTGCAGGAAACCACTTTTGCACTTGTATTAGTGTGGAAAAAACACTTTTTGCACTTGTAATAGTGTTGAAAAACCACTTTTCGCACTTGTGTTAGTGTTGAAAAACCTCTTTTCGCACTTGTGTTGGTGCAGGAAACCACTTTTGCACTTGTATTAGTGTGGAAAAAACACTTTTTGCACTTGTGATAGTGTTGAAAAACCACTTTTTGCACTTGTGTTAGGGTTGAAAAACCACTTTTCGCACTTGTGTTGGTGCAGGAAACCACTTTTGCACTTGTATTAGTGTGGAAAAAACACTTTTTGCACTTGTGATAGTGTTGAAAAACCACTTTTCCCACTTGTGTTAGTGTTGAAAAACCACTTTTCGCACTTGTGTTGGTGCAGGAAAGCACTTTTGCACTTGTATTAGTGTGGAAAAAACACTTTTTGCACTTGTGATAGTGTTGAAAAACCACTTTTCGCACTTGTGTTGGTGCAGGAAACCAGTTTTGCACTTGTATTAGTGTGGAAAAAACACTTTTTGCACTTGTGATAGTGTTGAAAAACCACTTTTCGCACTTGTGTTAGTGTTGAAAAACCACTTTTTGCACTTGTGTTGGTGCAGGAAACCTCTTTTGCACTTGTATTAGTGTGGAAAAAACACTTTTTGCACTTGTGATAGTGTTGAAAAACCACTTTTCGCACTTGTGTTAGTGTTGAAAAACCATTTTTCGCACTTGTGTTAGTGTTGAAAAACCACTTTTCGCACTTGTGTTAGTGTTGAAAAACCACTTTTCGCACTTGTGTTGGTGCAGGAAACCAGTTTTGCACTTGTATTAGTGTGGAAAAACCACTTTTCGCACTTGTATTAGTGTGGAAAAAACACTTTTTGCACTTGTGATAGTGTTGAAAAACCACTTTTCGCAATTGTGTTAGTGTTGAAAAACCACTTTTCGCACTTGTGTTGGTGCAGGAAACCACTTTTGCACTTGTATTAGTGTTGAACAACCACTTTTCGCACTTGTGTTAGTGTTGAAAAACACTTGTGTTAGTGTTGAAAAACCACTTTTCGCACTTGTGTTGGTGCAGGAAACCACTTTTGCACTTATATTAGTGTGGAAAAAACACTTTTTGCACTTGTGATAGTGTTGAAAAACCACTTTTCGCACTTGTGTTAGTGTTGAAAAACCACTTTTCGCACTTGTGTTGGTGCAGGAAACCACTTTTGCACTTGTATTAGTGTGGAAAAAACACTTTTTGCACTTGTGATAGTGTTGAAAAACCACTTTTCGCATTTGTGTTAGTGTTGAAAAACCACTTTTCGCACTTGTGTTAGTGTTGAAAAACCACTTTTCGCACTTGTGTTAGTGTTGAAAAACCACTTTTCGCACTTGTGTTGGTGCAAGAAACCAGTTTTGCACTTGTATTAGTGTGGAAAAACCACTTTTCGCACTTGTATTAGCGTGGAAAAAACACTTTTTGCACTTGTGATGGTGTTGAAAAACCACTTTTCGCACTTGTGTTAGTGTTGAAAAACCACTTTTCGCACTTGTGTTGGTGCAGGAAACCAGTTTTGCACTTGTATTAGTGTGGAAAAAACACTTTTTGCACTTGTGATAGTGTTGAAAAACCACTTTTCGCACTTGTGTTAGTGTTGAAAAACCACTTTTCGCACTTGTGTTGGTGCAGGAAACCACTTTTGCACTTGCATTAGTGTGGAAAAAACACTTTTTGCACTTGTGATAGTGTTGAAAAACGACTTTTTGCACTTCTGTTAGTGTTGAAAAACCACTTTTCGCACTTGTGTTCGTGTTGAAAAACCACTTTTCGCACTTGTGTTGGTGCAGGAAACCAGTTTTGCACTTGTATTAGTGTGGAAAAACCACTTTTCGCACTTGTATTAGTGTGGAAAAAACACTTTTTGCACTTGTGATAGTGTTGAAAAACCACTTTTCGCAATTGTGTTAGTGTTGAAAAACCACTTTTCGCACTTGTGTTGGTGCAGGAAACCACTTTTGCACTTGTATTAGTGTTGAACAACCACTTTTCGCACTTGTGTTAGTGTTGAAAAACCACTTTTCGCACTTGTGTTAGTGTTGAAAAACCACTTTTCGCACTTGTGTTGGTGCAGGAAACCACTTTTGCACTTATATTAGTGTGGAAAAAACACTTTTTGCACTTGTGATAGTGTTGAAAAACCACTTTTTGCACTTGTGTTAGTGTTGAAAAAACACTTTTCGCACTTGTGTTGGTGCAGGAAACCACTTTTGCACTTGTATTAGTGTGGAAAAAATACTTTTTGCACTTGTGATAGTGTTGAAAAACCACTTTTCGCATTTGTGTTAGTGTTGAAAAACCACTTTTCGCACTTGTGTTAGTGTTGAAAAACCACTTTTCGCACTTGTGTTAGTGTTGAAAAACCACTTTTCGCACTTGTGTTGGTGCAGGAAACCAGTTTTGCACTTGTATTAGTGTGGAAAAACCACTTTTCGCACTTGTATTAGCGTGGAAAAAACACTTTTTGCACTTGTGATGGTGTTGAAAAACCACTTTTCGCACTTGTGTTAGTGTTGAAAAACCACTTTTCGCACTTGTGTTGGTGCAGGAAACCAGTTTTGCACTTGTATTAGTGTGGAAAAAACACTTTTTGCACTTGTGATAGTGTTGAAAAACCACTTTTCGCACTTGTGTTAGTGTTGAAAAACCACTTTTCGCACTTGTGTTGGTGCAGGAAACCACTTTTGCACTTGCATTAGTGTGGAAAAAACACTTTTTGCACTTGTGATAGTGTTGAAAAAAGACTTTTTGCACTTCTGTTAGTGTTGAAAAACCACTTTTCGCACTTGTGTTAGTGTTGAAAAACCACTTTTCACACTTGTGTTAGTGTTGAAAAACCACTTTTCGCACTTGTGTTGGTGCAGGAAACCAGTTTTGCACTTGTATTAGTGTTGAAAAACCACTTTTCGCACTTGTGTTAGTGTTGAAAAACCACTTTTCGCACTTGTGTTGGTGCAGGAAACCAGTTTTGCACTTGTATTAGTGTGGAAAAAACACTTTTTGCACTTGTGATAGTGTTGAAAAACGACTTTTCGCACTTGTGTTAGTGTTGAAAAACCACTTTTCGCACTTGTGTTGGTGCAGGAAACCACTTTTGCACTTGTATTAGTGTGGAAAAAACACTTTTTGCACTTGTGATAGTGTTGAAAAACCACTTTTTGCACTTGTGTTAGTGTTGAAAAACCACTTTTCGCACTTGTGTTAGTGTTGAAAAAACACTTTTCGCACTTGTGTTAGTGTTGAAAAACCACTTTTCGCACTTGTGTTGGTGCAGGAAACCACTTTTGCACTTGTATTAGTGTGGAAAAAACACTTTTTGCACTTGTAATAGTGTTGAAAAACCACTTTTCGCACTTGTGTTAGTGTTGAAAAACCTCTTTTCGCACTTGTGTTGGTGCAGGAAACCACTTTTGCACTTGTATTAGTGTGGAAAAAACACTTTTTGCACTTGTGATAGTGTTGAAAAACCACTTTTTGCACTTGTGTTAGGGTTGAAAAACCACTTTTCGCACTTGTGTTGGTGCAGGAAACCACTTTTGCACTTGTATTAGTGTGGAAAAAACACTTTTTGCACTTGTGATAGTGTTGAAAAACCACTTTTCCCACTTGTGTTAGTGTTGAAAAACCACTTTTCGCACTTGTGTTGGTGCAGGAAAGCACTTTTGCACTTGTATTAGTGTGGAAAAAACACTTTTTGCACTTGTGATAGTGTTGAAAAACCACTTTTCGCACTTGTGTTAGTGTTGAAAAACCACTTTTTGCACTTGTGTTGGTGCAGGAAACCTCTTTTGCACTTGTATTAGTGTGGAAAAAACACTTTTTGCACTTGTGATAGTGTTGAAAAACCACTTTTCGCACTTGTGTTAGTGTTGAAAAACCATTTTTCGCACTTGTGTTAGTGTTGAAAAACCACTTTTCGCACTTGTGTTAGTGTTGAAAAACCACTTTTCGCACTTGTGTTGGTGCAGGAAACCAGTTTTGCACTTGTATTAGTGTGGAAAAACCACTTTTCGCACTTGTATTAGTGTGGAAAAAACACTTTTTGCACTTGTGATAGTGTTGAAAAACCACTTTTCGCAATTGTGTTAGTGTTGAAAAACCACTTTTCGCACTTGTGTTGGTGCAGGAAACCACTTTTGCACTTGTATTAGTGTTGAACAACCACTTTTCGCACTTGTATTAGCGTGGAAAAAACACTTTTTGCACTTGTGATGGTGTTGAAAAACCACTTTTCGCACTTGTGTTAGTGTTGAAAAACCACTTTTCGCACTTGTGTTGGTGCAGGAAACCAGTTTTGCACTTGTATTAGTGTGGAAAAAACACTTTTTGCACTTGTGATAGTGTTGAAAAACCACTTTTCGCACTTGTGTTAGTGTTGAAAAACCACTTTTCGCACTTGTGTTGGTGCAGGAAACCACTTTTGCACTTGCATTAGTGTGGAAAAAACACTTTTTGCACTTGTGATAGTGTTGAAAAACGACTTTTTGCACTTCTGTTAGTGTTGAAAAAACACTTTTCGCACTTGTGTTAGTGTTGAAAAACCACTTTTCACACTTGTGTTAGTGTTGAAAAACCACTTTTCGCACTTGTGTTGGTGCAGGAAACCAGTTTTGCACTTGTATTAGTGTTGAAAAACCACTTTTCGCACTTGTGTTAGTGTTGAAAAACCACTTTTCGCACTTGTGTTGGTGCAGGAAACCAGTTTTGCACTTGTATTAGTGTGGAAAAACCACTTTTCGCACTTGTATTAGTGTGGAAAAAACACTTTTTGCACTTGTGATAGTGTTGAAAAACCACTTTTCGCAATTGTGTTAGTGTTGAAAAACCACTTTTCGCACTTGTGTTGGTGCAGGAAACCACTTTTGCACTTGTATTAGTGTTGAACAACCACTTTTCGCACTTGTGTTAGTGTTGAAAAACCACTTTTCGCACTTGTGTTAGTGTTGAAAAACCACTTTTCGCACTTGTGTTGGTGCAGGAAACCACTTTTGCACTTATATTAGTGTGGAAAAAACACTTTTTGCACTTGTGATAGTGTTGAAAAACCACTTTTTGCACTTGTGTTAGTGTTGAAAAAACACTTTTCGCACTTGTGTTGGTGCAGGAAACCACTTTTACACTTGTATTAGTGTGGAAAAAATACTTTTTGCACTTGTGATAGTGTTGAAAAACCACTTTTCGCATTTGTGTTAGTGTTGAAAAACCACTTTTCGCACTTGTGTTAGTGTTGAAAAACCACTTTTCGCACTTGTGTTAGTGTTGAAAAACCACTTTTCGCACTTGTGTTGGTGCAGGAAACCAGTTTTGCACTTGTATTAGTGTGGAAAAACCACTTTTCGCACTTGTATTAGCGTGGAAAAAACACTTTTTGCACTTGTGATGGTGTTGAAAAACCACTTTTCGCACTTGTGTTAGTGTTGAAAAACCACTTTTCGCACTTGTGTTGGTGCAGGAAACCAGTTTTGCACTTGTATTAGTGTGGAAAAAACACTTTTTGCACTTGTGATAGTGTTGAAAAACGACTTTTCGCACTTGTGTTAGTGTTGAAAAACCACTTTTCGCACTTGTGTTGGTGCAGGAAACCACTTTTGCACTTGTATTAGTGTGGAAAAAACACTTTTTGCACTTGTGATAGTGTTGAAAAACCACTTTTTGCACTTGTGTTAGTGTTGAAAAACCACTTTTCGCACTTGTGTTAGTGTTGAAAAAACACTTTTCGCACTTGTGTTAGTGTTGAAAAACCACTTTTCGCACTTGTGTTGGTGCAGGAAACCACTTTTGCACTTGTATTAGTGTGGAAAAAACACTTTTTGCACTTGTAATAGTGTTGAAAAACCACTTTTCGCACTTGTGTTAGTGTTGAAAAACCTCTTTTCGCACTTGTGTTGGTGCAGGAAACCACTTTTGCACTTGTATTAGTGTGGAAAAAACACTTTTTGCACTTGTGATAGTGTTGAAAAACCACTTTTTGCACTTGTGTTAGGGTTGAAAAACCACTTTTCGCACTTGTGTTGGTGCAGGAAACCACTTTTGCACTTGTATTAGTGTGGAAAAAACACTTTTTGCACTTGTGATAGTGTTGAAAAACCACTTTTCCCACTTGTGTTAGTGTTGAAAAACCACTTTTCGCACTTGTGTTGGTGCAGGAAAGCACTTTTGCACTTGTATTAGTGTGGAAAAAACACTTTTTGCACTTGTGATAGTGTTGAAAAACCACTTTTCGCACTTGTGTTGGTGCAGGAAACCAGTTTTGCACTTGTATTAGTGTGGAAAAAACACTTTTTGCACTTGTGATAGTGTTGAAAAACCACTTTTCGCACTTGTGTTAGTGTTGAAAAACCACTTTTTGCACTTGTGTTGGTGCAGGAAACCTCTTTTGCACTTGTATTAGTGTGGAAAAAACACTTTTTGCACTTGTGATAGTGTTGAAAAACCACTTTTCGCACTTGTGTTAGTGTTGAAAAACCATTTTTCGCACTTGTGTTAGTGTTGAAAAACCACTTTTCGCACTTGTGTTAGTGTTGAAAAACCACTTTTCGCACTTGTGTTGGTGCAGGAAACCAGTTTTGCACTTGTATTAGTGTGGAAAAACCACTTTTCGCACTTGTATTAGTGTGGAAAAAACACTTTTTGCACTTGTGATAGTGTTGAAAAACCACTTTTCGCAATTGTGTTAGTGTTGAAAAACCACTTTTCGCACTTGTGTTGGTGCAGGAAACCACTTTTGCACTTGTATTAGTGTTGAACAACCACTTTTCGCACTTGTGTTAGTGTTGAAAAACACTTGTGTTAGTGTTGAAAAACCACTTTTCGCACTTGTGTTGGTGCAGGAAACCACTTTTGCACTTATATTAGTGTGGAAAAAACACTTTTTGCACTTGTGATAGTGTTGAAAAACCACTTTTCGCACTTGTGTTAGTGTTGAAAAACCACTTTTCGCACTTGTGTTGGTGCAGGAAACCACTTTTGCACTTGTATTAGTGTGGAAAAAACACTTTTTGCACTTGTGATAGTGTTGAAAAACCACTTTTCGCATTTGTGTTAGTGTTGAAAAACCACTTTTCGCACTTGTGTTAGTGTTGAAAAACCACTTTTCGCACTTGTGTTAGTGTTGAAAAACCACTTTTCGCACTTGTGTTGGTGCAAGAAACCAGTTTTGCACTTGTATTAGTGTGGAAAAACCACTTTTCGCACTTGTATTAGCGTGGAAAAAACACTTTTTGCACTTGTGATGGTGTTGAAAAACCACTTTTCGCACTTGTGTTAGTGTTGAAAAACCACTTTTCGCACTTGTGTTGGTGCAGGAAACCAGTTTTGCACTTGTATTAGTGTGGAAAAAACACTTTTTGCACTTGTGATAGTGTTGAAAAACCACTTTTCGCACTTGTGTTAGTGTTGAAAAACCACTTTTCGCACTTGTGTTGGTGCAGGAAACCACTTTTGCACTTGCATTAGTGTGGAAAAAACACTTTTTGCACTTGTGATAGTGTTGAAAAACGACTTTTTGCACTTCTGTTAGTGTTGAAAAACCACTTTTCGCACTTGTGTTAGTGTTGAAAAACCACTTTTCGCACTTGTGTTGGTGCAGGAAACCAGTTTTGCACTTGTATTAGTGTGGAAAAACCACTTTTCGCACTTGTATTAGTGTGGAAAAAACACTTTTTGCACTTGTGATAGTGTTGAAAAACCACTTTTCGCAATTGTGTTAGTGTTGAAAAACCACTTTTCGCACTTGTGTTGGTGCAGGAAACCACTTTTGCACTTGTATTAGTGTTGAACAACCACTTTTCGCACTTGTGTTAGTGTTGAAAAACCACTTTTCGCACTTGTGTTAGTGTTGAAAAACCACTTTTCGCACTTGTGTTGGTGCAGGAAACCACTTTTGCACTTATATTAGTGTGGAAAAAACACTTTTTGCACTTGTGATAGTGTTGAAAAACCACTTTTTGCACTTGTGTTAGTGTTGAAAAAACACTTTTCGCACTTGTGTTGGTGCAGGAAACCACTTTTGCACTTGTATTAGTGTGGAAAAAATACTTTTTGCACTTGTGATAGTGTTGAAAAACCACTTTTCGCATTTGTGTTAGTGTTGAAAAACCACTTTTCGCACTTGTGTTAGTGTTGAAAAACCACTTTTCGCACTTGTGTTAGTGTTGAAAAACCACTTTTCGCACTTGTGTTGGTGCAGGAAACCAGTTTTGCACTTGTATTAGTGTGGAAAAACCACTTTTCGCACTTGTATTAGCGTGGAAAAAACACTTTTTGCACTTGTGATGGTGTTGAAAAACCACTTTTCGCACTTGTGTTAGTGTTGAAAAACCACTTTTCGCACTTGTGTTGGTGCAGGAAACCAGTTTTGCACTTGTATTAGTGTGGAAAAAACACTTTTTGCACTTGTGATAGTGTTGAAAAACCACTTTTCGCACTTGTGTTAGTGTTGAAAAACCACTTTTCGCACTTGTGTTGGTGCAGGAAACCACTTTTGCACTTGCATTAGTGTGGAAAAAACACTTTTTGCACTTGTGATAGTGTTGAAAAAAGACTTTTTGCACTTCTGTTAGTGTTGAAAAACCACTTTTCGCACTTGTGTTAGTGTTGAAAAACCACTTTTCACACTTGTGTTAGTGTTGAAAAACCACTTTTCGCACTTGTGTTGGTGCAGGAAACCAGTTTTGCACTTGTATTAGTGTTGAAAAACCACTTTTCGCACTTGTGTTAGTGTTGAAAAACCACTTTTCGCACTTGTGTTGGTGCAGGAAACCAGTTTTGCACTTGTATTAGTGTGGAAAAAACACTTTTTGCACTTGTGATAGTGTTGAAAAACGACTTTTCGCACTTGTGTTAGTGTTGAAAAACCACTTTTCGCACTTGTGTTGGTGCAGGAAACCACTTTTGCACTTGTATTAGTGTGGAAAAAACACTTTTTGCACTTGTGATAGTGTTGAAAAACCACTTTTTGCACTTGTGTTAGTGTTGAAAAACCACTTTTCGCACTTGTGTTAGTGTTGAAAAAACACTTTTCGCACTTGTGTTAGTGTTGAAAAACCACTTTTCGCACTTGTGTTGGTGCAGGAAACCACTTTTGCACTTGTATTAGTGTGGAAAAAACACTTTTTGCACTTGTAATAGTGTTGAAAAACCACTTTTCGCACTTGTGTTAGTGTTGAAAAACCTCTTTTCGCACTTGTGTTGGTGCAGGAAACCACTTTTGCACTTGTATTAGTGTGGAAAAAACACTTTTTGCACTTGTGATAGTGTTGAAAAACCACTTTTTGCACTTGTGTTAGGGTTGAAAAACCACTTTTCGCACTTGTGTTGGTGCAGGAAACCACTTTTGCACTTGTATTAGTGTGGAAAAAACACTTTTTGCACTTGTGATAGTGTTGAAAAACCACTTTTCCCACTTGTGTTAGTGTTGAAAAACCACTTTTCGCACTTGTGTTGGTGCAGGAAAGCACTTTTGCACTTGTATTAGTGTGGAAAAAACACTTTTTGCACTTGTGATAGTGTTGAAAAACCACTTTTCGCACTTGTGATAGTGTTGAAAAACCACTTTTTGCACTTGTGTTAGTGTTGAAAAACCACTTTTCGCACTTGTGTTGGTGCAGGAAACCAGTTTTGCACTTGTATTAGTGTGGAAAAAACACTTTTTGCACTTGTGATAGTGTTGAAAAACCACTTTTCGCACTTGTGTTAGTGTTGAAAAACCACTTTTTGCACTTGTGTTGGTGCAGGAAACCTCTTTTGCACTTGTATTAGTGTGGAAAAAACACTTTTTGCACTTGTGATAGTGTTGAAAAACCACTTTTCGCACTTGTGTTAGTGTTGAAAAACCATTTTTCGCACTTGTGTTAGTGTTGAAAAACCACTTTTCGCACTTGTGTTAGTGTTGAAAAACCACTTTTCGCACTTGTGTTGGTGCAGGAAACCAGTTTTGCACTTGTATTAGTGTGGAAAAACCACTTTTCGCACTTGTATTAGTGTGGAAAAAACACTTTTTGCACTTGTGATAGTGTTGAAAAACCACTTTTCGCAATTGTGTTAGTGTTGAAAAACCACTTTTCGCACTTGTGTTGGTGCAGGAAACCACTTTTGCACTTGTATTAGTGTTGAACAACCACTTTTCGCACTTGTATTAGCGTGGAAAAAACACTTTTTGCACTTGTGATGGTGTTGAAAAACCACTTTTCGCACTTGTGTTAGTGTTGAAAAACCACTTTTCGCACTTGTGTTGGTGCAGGAAACCAGTTTTGCACTTGTATTAGTGTGGAAAAAACACTTTTTGCACTTGTGATAGTGTTGAAAAACCACTTTTCGCACTTGTGTTAGTGTTGAAAAACCACTTTTCGCACTTGTGTTGGTGCAGGAAACCACTTTTGCACTTGCATTAGTGTGGAAAAAACACTTTTTGCACTTGTGATAGTGTTGAAAAACGACTTTTTGCACTTCTGTTAGTGTTGAAAAAACACTTTTCGCACTTGTGTTAGTGTTGAAAAACCACTTTTCACACTTGTGTTAGTGTTGAAAAACCACTTTTCGCACTTGTGTTGGTGCAGGAAACCAGTTTTGCACTTGTATTAGTGTTGAAAAACCACTTTTCGCACTTGTGTTAGTGTTGAAAAACCACTTTTCGCACTTGTGTTGGTGCAGGAAACCAGTTTTGCACTTGTATTAGTGTGGAAAAACCACTTTTCGCACTTGTATTAGTGTGGAAAAAACACTTTTTGCACTTGTGATAGTGTTGAAAAACCACTTTTCGCAATTGTGTTAGTGTTGAAAAACCACTTTTCGCACTTGTGTTGGTGCAGGAAACCACTTTTGCACTTGTATTAGTGTTGAACAACCACTTTTCGCACTTGTGTTAGTGTTGAAAAACCACTTTTCGCACTTGTGTTAGTGTTGAAAAACCACTTTTCGCACTTGTGTTGGTGCAGGAAACCACTTTTGCACTTATATTAGTGTGGAAAAAACACTTTTTGCACTTGTGATAGTGTTGAAAAACCACTTTTTGCACTTGTGTTAGTGTTGAAAAAACACTTTTCGCACTTGTGTTGGTGCAGGAAACCACTTTTGCACTTGTATTAGTGTGGAAAAAATACTTTTTGCACTTGTGATAGTGTTGAAAAACCACTTTTCGCATTTGTGTTAGTGTTGAAAAACCACTTTTCGCACTTGTGTTAGTGTTGAAAAACCACTTTTCGCACTTGTGTTAGTGTTGAAAAACCACTTTTCGCACTTGTGTTGGTGCAGGAAACCAGTTTTGCACTTGTATTAGTGTGGAAAAACCACTTTTCGCACTTGTATTAGCGTGGAAAAAACACTTTTTGCACTTGTGATGGTGTTGAAAAACCACTTTTCGCACTTGTGTTAGTGTTGAAAAACCACTTTTCGCACTTGTGTTGGTGCAGGAAACCAGTTTTGCACTTGTATTAGTGTGGAAAAAACACTTTTTGCACTTGTGATAGTGTTGAAAAACCACTTTTCGCACTTGTGTTAGTGTTGAAAAACCACTTTTCGCACTTGTGTTGGTGCAGGAAACCACTTTTGCACTTGCATTAGTGTGGAAAAAACACTTTTTGCACTTGTGATAGTGTTGAAAAAAGACTTTTTGCACTTCTGTTAGTGTTGAAAAACCACTTTTCGCACTTGTGTTAGTGTTGAAAAACCACTTTTCACACTTGTGTTAGTGTTGAAAAACCACTTTTCGCACTTGTGTTGGTGCAGGAAACCAGTTTTGCACTTGTATTAGTGTTGAAAAACCACTTTTCGCACTTGTGTTAGTGTTGAAAAACCACTTTTCGCACTTGTGTTAGTGTTGAAAAACCACTTTTCGCACTTGTGTTGGTGCAGGAAACCAGTTTTGCACTTGTATTAGTGTGGAAAAAACACTTTTTGCACTTGTGATAGTGTTGAAAAACGACTTTTCGCACTTGTGTTAGTGTTGAAAAACCACTTTTCGCACTTGTGTTGGTGCAGGAAACCACTTTTGCACTTGTATTAGTGTGGAAAAAACACTTTTTGCACTTGTGATAGTGTTGAAAAACCACTTTTTGCACTTGTGTTAGTGTTGAAAAACCACTTTTCGCACTTGTGTTAGTGTTGAAAAAACACTTTTCGCACTTGTGTTAGTGTTGAAAAACCACTTTTCGCACTTGTGTTGGTGCAGGAAACCACTTTTGCACTTGTATTAGTGTGGAAAAAACACTTTTTGCACTTGTAATAGTGTTGAAAAACCACTTTTCGCACTTGTGTTAGTGTTGAAAAACCTCTTTTCGCACTTGTGTTGGTGCAGGAAACCACTTTTGCACTTGTATTAGTGTGGAAAAAACACTTTTTGCACTTGTGATAGTGTTGAAAAACCACTTTTTGCACTTGTGTTAGGGTTGAAAAACCACTTTTCGCACTTGTGTTGGTGCAGGAAACCACTTTTGCACTTGTATTAGTGTGGAAAAAACACTTTTTGCACTTGTGATAGTGTTGAAAAACCACTTTTCCCACTTGTGTTAGTGTTGAAAAACCACTTTTCGCACTTGTGTTGGTGCAGGAAAGCACTTTTGCACTTGTATTAGTGTGGAAAAAACACTTTTTGCACTTGTGATAGTGTTGAAAAACCACTTTTCGCACTTGTGATAGTGTTGAAAAACCACTTTTTGCACTTGTGTTAGTGTTGAAAAACCACTTTTCGCACTTGTGTTGGTGCAGGAAACCAGTTTTGCACTTGTATTAGTGTGGAAAAAACACTTTTTGCACTTGTGATAGTGTTGAAAAACCACT
The DNA here is from genome assembly GCF_964187855.1 of Myxine glutinosa. Lineage (NCBI taxonomy): Eukaryota > Metazoa > Chordata > Myxini > Myxiniformes > Myxinidae > Myxine > Myxine glutinosa. The sequence goes on from NW_027617708.1 coordinate 60,433, forward strand.
TTTCGCACTTGTGTTAGTGTTGAAAAACCACTTTTTGCACTTGTGTTGGTGCAGGAAACCTCTTTTGCACTTGTATTAGTGTGGAAAAAACACTTTTTGCACTTGTGATAGTGTTGAAAAACCACTTTTCGCACTTGTGTTAGTGTTGAAAAACCACTTTTCGCACTTGTGTTAGTGTTGAAAAACCACTTTTCGCACTTGTGTTGGTGCAAGAAACCAGTTTTGCACTTGTATTAGTGTGGAAAAACCACTTTTCGCACTTGTATTAGCGTGGAAAAAACACTTTTTGCACTTGTGATGGTGTTGAAAAACCACTTTTCGCACTTGTGTTAGTGTTGAAAAACCACTTTTCGCACTTGTGTTGGTGCAGGAAACCAGTTTTGCACTTGTATTAGTGTGGAAAAAACACTTTTTGCACTTGTGATAGTGTTGAAAAACCACTTTTCGCACTTGTGTTAGTGTTGAAAAACCACTTTTCGCACTTGTGTTGGTGCAGGAAACCACTTTTGCACTTGCATTAGTGTGGAAAAAACACTTTTTGCACTTGTGATAGTGTTGAAAAACGACTTTTTGCACTTCTGTTAGTGTTGAAAAAACACTTTTCGCACTTGTGTTAGTGTTGAAAAACCACTTTTCACACTTGTGTTAGTGTTGAAAAACCACTTTTCGCACTTGTGTTGGTGCAGGAAACCAGCTTTGCACTTGTATTAGTGTTGAAAAACCACTTTTCGCACTTGTGTTAGTGTTGAAAAACCACTTTTCGCACTTGTGTTGGTGCAGGAAACCAGTTTTGCACTTGTATTAGTGTGGAAAAACCACTTTTCGCACTTGTATTAGTGTGGAAAAAACACTTTTTGCACTTGTGATAGTGTTGAAAAACCACTTTTCGCAATTGTGTTAGTGTTGAAAAACCACTTTTCGCACTTGTGTTGGTGCAGGAAACCACTTTTGCACTTGTATTAGTGTTGAACAACCACTTTTCGCACTTGTGTTAGTGTTGAAAAACCACTTTTCGCACTTGTGTTAGTGTTGAAAAACCACTTTTCGCACTTGTGTTGGTGCAGGAAACCACTTTTGCACTTATATTAGTGTGGAAAAAACACTTTTTGCACTTGTGATAGTGTTGAAAAACCACTTTTTGCACTTGTGTTAGTGTTGAAAAAACACTTTTCGCACTTGTGTTGGTGCAGGAAACCACTTTTGCACTTGTATTAGTGTGGAAAAAATACTTTTTGCACTTGTGATAGTGTTGAAAAACCACTTTTCGCATTTGTGTTAGTGTTGAAAAACCACTTTTCGCACTTGTGTTAGTGTTGAAAAACCACTTTTCGCACTTGTGTTAGTGTTGAAAAACCACTTTTCGCACTTGTGTTGGTGCAGGAAACCAGTTTTGCACTTGTATTAGTGTGGAAAAACCACTTTTCGCACTTGTATTAGCGTGGAAAAAACACTTTTTGCACTTGTGATGGTGTTGAAAAACCACTTTTCGCACTTGTGTTAGTGTTGAAAAACCACTTTTCGCACTTGTGTTGGTGCAGGAAACCAGTTTTGCACTTGTATTAGTGTGGAAAAAACACTTTTTGCACTTGTGATAGTGTTGAAAAACCACTTTTCGCACTTGTGTTAGTGTTGAAAAACCACTTTTCGCACTTGTGTTGGTGCAGGAAACCACTTTTGCACTTGCATTAGTGTGGAAAAAACACTTTTTGCACTTGTGATAGTGTTGAAAAAAGACTTTTTGCACTTCTGTTAGTGTTGAAAAACCACTTTTCGCACTTGTGTTAGTGTTGAAAAACCACTTTTCACACTTGTGTTAGTGTTGAAAAACCACTTTTCGCACTTGTGTTGGTGCAGGAAACCAGTTTTGCACTTGTATTAGTGTTGAAAAACCACTTTTCGCACTTGTGTTAGTGTTGAAAAACCACTTTTCGCACTTGTGTTAGTGTTGAAAAACCACTTTTCGCACTTGTGTTGGTGCAGGAAACCAGTTTTGCACTTGTATTAGTGTGGAAAAAACACTTTTTGCACTTGTGATAGTGTTGAAAAACGACTTTTCGCACTTGTGTTAGTGTTGAAAAACCACTTTTCGCACTTGTGTTGGTGCAGGAAACCACTTTTGCACTTGTATTAGTGTGGAAAAAACACTTTTTGCACTTGTGATAGTGTTGAAAAACCACTTTTTGCACTTGTGTTAGTGTTGAAAAACCACTTTTCGCACTTGTGTTAGTGTTGAAAAAACACTTTTCGCACTTGTGTTAGTGTTGAAAAACCACTTTTCGCACTTGTGTTGGTGCAGGAAACCACTTTTGCACTTGTATTAGTGTGGAAAAAACACTTTTTGCACTTGTGATAGTGTTGAAAAACCACTTTTTGCACTTGTGTTAGGGTTGAAAAACCACTTTTCGCACTTGTGTTGGTGCAGGAAACCACTTTTGCACTTTTATTAGTGTGGAAAAAACACTTTTTGCACTTGTGATAGTGTTGAAAAACCACTTTTCCCACTTGTGTTAGTGTTGAAAAACCACTTTTCGCACTTGTGTTGGTGCAGGAAAGCACTTTTGCACTTGTATTAGTGTGGAAAAAACACTTTTTGCACTTGTGATAGTGTTGAAAAACCACTTTTCGCACTTGTGATAGTGTTGAAAAACCACTTTTTGCACTTGTGTTAGTGTTGAAAAACCACTTTTCGCACTTGTGTTGGTGCAGGAAACCAGTTTTGCACTTGTATTAGTGTGGAAAAAACACTTTTTGCACTTGTGATAGTGTTGAAAAACCACTTTTCGCACTTGTGTTAGTGTTGAAAAACCACTTTTTGCACTTGTGTTGGTGCAGGAAACCTCTTTTGCACTTGTATTAGTGTGGAAAAAACACTTTTTGCACTTGTGATAGTGTTGAAAAACCACTTTTCGCACTTGTGTTAGTGTTGAAAAACCATTTTTCGCACTTGTGTTAGTGTTGAAAAACCACTTTTCGCACTTGTGTTAGTGTTGAAAAACCACTTTTCGCACTTGTGTTGGTGCAGGAAACCAGTTTTGCACTTGTATTAGTGTGGAAAAACCACTTTTCGCACTTGTATTAGTGTGGAAAAAACACTTTTTGCACTTGTGATAGTGTTGAAAAACCACTTTTCGCAATTGTGTTAGTGTTGAAAAACCACTTTTCGCACTTGTGTTGGTGCAGGAAACCACTTTTGCACTTGTATTAGTGTTGAACAACCACTTTTCGCACTTGTATTAGCGTGGAAAAAACACTTTTTGCACTTGTGATGGTGTTGAAAAACCACTTTTCGCACTTGTGTTAGTGTTGAAAAACCACTTTTCGCACTTGTGTTGGTGCAGGAAACCAGTTTTGCACTTGTATTAGTGTGGAAAAAACACTTTTTGCACTTGTGATAGTGTTGAAAAACCACTTTTCGCACTTGTGTTAGTGTTGAAAAACCACTTTTCGCACTTGTGTTGGTGCAGGAAACCACTTTTGCACTTGCATTAGTGTGGAAAAAACACTTTTTGCACTTGTGATAGTGTTGAAAAACGACTTTTTGCACTTCTGTTAGTGTTGAAAAAACACTTTTCGCACTTGTGTTAGTGTTGAAAAACCACTTTTCACACTTGTGTTAGTGTTGAAAAACCACTTTTCGCACTTGTGTTGGTGCAGGAAACCAGTTTTGCACTTGTATTAGTGTTGAAAAACCACTTTTCGCACTTGTGTTAGTGTTGAAAAACCACTTTTCGCACTTGTGTTGGTGCAGGAAACCAGTTTTGCACTTGTATTAGTGTGGAAAAACCACTTTTCGCACTTGTATTAGTGTGGAAAAAACACTTTTTGCACTTGTGATAGTGTTGAAAAACCACTTTTCGCAATTGTGTTAGTGTTGAAAAACCACTTTTCGCACTTGTGTTGGTGCAGGAAACCACTTTTGCACTTGTATTAGTGTTGAACAACCACTTTTCGCACTTGTGTTAGTGTTGAAAAACCACTTTTCGCACTTGTGTTAGTGTTGAAAAACCACTTTTCGCACTTGTGTTGGTGCAGGAAACCACTTTTGCACTTATATTAGTGTGGAAAAAACACTTTTTGCACTTGTGATAGTGTTGAAAAACCACTTTTTGCACTTGTGTTAGTGTTGAAAAAACACTTTTCGCACTTGTGTTGGTGCAGGAAACCACTTTTGCACTTGTATTAGTGTGGAAAAAATACTTTTTGCACTTGTGATAGTGTTGAAAAACCACTTTTCGCATTTGTGTTAGTGTTGAAAAACCACTTTTCGCACTTGTGTTAGTGTTGAAAAACCACTTTTCGCACTTGTGTTAGTGTTGAAAAACCACTTTTCGCACTTGTGTTGGTGCAGGAAACCAGTTTTGCACTTGTATTAGTGTGGAAAAACCACTTTTCGCACTTGTATTAGCGTGGAAAAAACACTTTTTGCACTTGTGATGGTGTTGAAAAACCACTTTTCGCACTTGTGTTAGTGTTGAAAAACCACTTTTCGCACTTGTGTTGGTGCAGGAAACCAGTTTTGCACTTGTATTAGTGTGGAAAAAACACTTTTTGCACTTGTGATAGTGTTGAAAAACCACTTTTCGCACTTGTGTTAGTGTTGAAAAACCACTTTTCGCACTTGTGTTGGTGCAGGAAACCACTTTTGCACTTGCATTAGTGTGGAAAAAACACTTTTTGCACTTGTGATAGTGTTGAAAAAAGACTTTTTGCACTTCTGTTAGTGTTGAAAAACCACTTTTCGCACTTGTGTTAGTGTTGAAAAACCACTTTTCACACTTGTGTTAGTGTTGAAAAACCACTTTTCGCACTTGTGTTGGTGCAGGAAACCAGTTTTGCACTTGTATTAGTGTTGAAAAACCACTTTTCGCACTTGTGTTAGTGTTGAAAAACCACTTTTCGCACTTGTGTTAGTGTTGAAAAACCACTTTTCGCACTTGTGTTGGTGCAGGAAACCAGTTTTGCACTTGTATTAGTGTGGAAAAAACACTTTTTGCACTTGTGATAGTGTTGAAAAACGACTTTTCGCACTTGTGTTAGTGTTGAAAAACCACTTTTCGCACTTGTGTTGGTGCAGGAAACCACTTTTGCACTTGTATTAGTGTGGAAAAAACACTTTTTGCACTTGTGATAGTGTTGAAAAACCACTTTTTGCACTTGTGTTAGTGTTGAAAAACCACTTTTCGCACTTGTGTTAGTGTTGAAAAAACACTTTTCGCACTTGTGTTAGTGTTGAAAAACCACTTTTCGCACTTGTGTTGGTGCAGGAAACCACTTTTGCACTTGTATTAGTGTGGAAAAAACACTTTTTGCACTTGTAATAGTGTTGAAAAACCACTTTTCGCACTTGTGTTAGTGTTGAAAAACCTCTTTTCGCACTTGTGTTGGTGCAGGAAACCACTTTTGCACTTGTATTAGTGTGGAAAAAACACTTTTTGCACTTGTGATAGTGTTGAAAAACCACTTTTTGCACTTGTGTTAGGGTTGAAAAACCACTTTTCGCACTTGTGTTGGTGCAGGAAACCACTTTTGCACTTGTATTAGTGTGGAAAAAACACTTTTTGCACTTGTGATAGTGTTGAAAAACCACTTTTCCCACTTGTGTTAGTGTTGAAAAACCACTTTTCGCACTTGTGTTGGTGCAGGAAAGCACTTTTGCACTTGTATTAGTGTGGAAAAAACACTTTTTGCACTTGTGATAGTGTTGAAAAACCACTTTTCGCACTTGTGATAGTGTTGAAAAACCACTTTTTGCACTTGTGTTAGTGTTGAAAAACCACTTTTCGCACTTGTGTTGGTGCAGGAAACCAGTTTTGCACTTGTATTAGTGTGGAAAAAACACTTTTTGCACTTGTGATAGTGTTGAAAAACCACTTTTCGCACTTGTGTTAGTGTTGAAAAACCACTTTTTGCACTTGTGTTGGTGCAGGAAACCTCTTTTGCACTTGTATTAGTGTGGAAAAAACACTTTTTGCACTTGTGATAGTGTTGAAAAACCACTTTTCGCACTTGTGTTAGTGTTGAAAAACCACTTTTCGCACTTGTGTTAGTGTTGAAAAACCACTTTTCGCACTTGTGTTGGTGCAAGAAACCAGTTTTGCACTTGTATTAGTGTGGAAAAACCACTTTTCGCACTTGTATTAGCGTGGAAAAAACACTTTTTGCACTTGTGATGGTGTTGAAAAACCACTTTTCGCACTTGTGTTAGTGTTGAAAAACCACTTTTCGCACTTGTGTTGGTGCAGGAAACCAGTTTTGCACTTGTATTAGTGTGGAAAAAACACTTTTTGCACTTGTGATAGTGTTGAAAAACCACTTTTCGCACTTGTGTTAGTGTTGAAAAACCACTTTTCGCACTTGTGTTGGTGCAGGAAACCACTTTTGCACTTGCATTAGTGTGGAAAAAACACTTTTTGCACTTGTGATAGTGTTGAAAAACGACTTTTTGCACTTCTGTTAGTGTTGAAAAAACACTTTTCGCACTTGTGTTAGTGTTGAAAAACCACTTTTCACACTTGTGTTAGTGTTGAAAAACCACTTTTCGCACTTGTGTTGGTGCAGGAAACCAGCTTTGCACTTGTATTAGTGTTGAAAAACCACTTTTCGCACTTGTGTTAGTGTTGAAAAACCACTTTTCGCACTTGTGTTGGTGCAGGAAACCAGTTTTGCACTTGTATTAGTGTGGAAAAACCACTTTTCGCACTTGTATTAGTGTGGAAAAAACACTTTTTGCACTTGTGATAGTGTTGAAAAACCACTTTTCGCAATTGTGTTAGTGTTGAAAAACCACTTTTCGCACTTGTGTTGGTGCAGGAAACCACTTTTGCACTTGTATTAGTGTTGAACAACCACTTTTCGCACTTGTGTTAGTGTTGAAAAACCACTTTTCGCACTTGTGTTAGTGTTGAAAAACCACTTTTCGCACTTGTGTTGGTGCAGGAAACCACTTTTGCACTTATATTAGTGTGGAAAAAACACTTTTTGCACTTGTGATAGTGTTGAAAAACCACTTTTTGCACTTGTGTTAGTGTTGAAAAAACACTTTTCGCACTTGTGTTGGTGCAGGAAACCACTTTTGCACTTGTATTAGTGTGGAAAAAATACTTTTTGCACTTGTGATAGTGTTGAAAAACCACTTTTCGCATTTGTGTTAGTGTTGAAAAACCACTTTTCGCACTTGTGTTAGTGTTGAAAAACCACTTTTCGCACTTGTGTTAGTGTTGAAAAACCACTTTTCGCACTTGTGTTGGTGCAGGAAACCAGTTTTGCACTTGTATTAGTGTGGAAAAACCACTTTTCGCACTTGTATTAGCGTGGAAAAAACACTTTTTGCACTTGTGATGGTGTTGAAAAACCACTTTTCGCACTTGTGTTAGTGTTGAAAAACCACTTTTCGCACTTGTGTTGGTGCAGGAAACCAGTTTTGCACTTGTATTAGTGTGGAAAAAACACTTTTTGCACTTGTGATAGTGTTGAAAAACCACTTTTCGCACTTGTGTTAGTGTTGAAAAACCACTTTTCGCACTTGTGTTGGTGCAGGAAACCACTTTTGCACTTGCATTAGTGTGGAAAAAACACTTTTTGCACTTGTGATAGTGTTGAAAAAAGACTTTTTGCACTTCTGTTAGTGTTGAAAAACCACTTTTCGCACTTGTGTTAGTGTTGAAAAACCACTTTTCACACTTGTGTTAGTGTTGAAAAACCACTTTTCGCACTTGTGTTGGTGCAGGAAACCAGTTTTGCACTTGTATTAGTGTTGAAAAACCACTTTTCGCACTTGTGTTAGTGTTGAAAAACCACTTTTCGCACTTGTGTTAGTGTTGAAAAACCACTTTTCGCACTTGTGTTGGTGCAGGAAACCAGTTTTGCACTTGTATTAGTGTGGAAAAAACACTTTTTGCACTTGTGATAGTGTTGAAAAACGACTTTTCGCACTTGTGTTAGTGTTGAAAAACCACTTTTCGCACTTGTGTTGGTGCAGGAAACCACTTTTGCACTTGTATTAGTGTGGAAAAAACACTTTTTGCACTTGTGATAGTGTTGAAAAACCACTTTTTGCACTTGTGTTAGTGTTGAAAAACCACTTTTCGCACTTGTGTTAGTGTTGAAAAAACACTTTTCGCACTTGTGTTAGTGTTGAAAAACCACTTTTCGCACTTGTGTTGGTGCAGGAAACCACTTTTGCACTTGTATTAGTGTGGAAAAAACACTTTTTGCACTTGTGATAGTGTTGAAAAACCACTTTTTGCACTTGTGTTAGGGTTGAAAAACCACTTTTCGCACTTGTGTTGGTGCAGGAAACCACTTTTGCACTTTTATTAGTGTGGAAAAAACACTTTTTGCACTTGTGATAGTGTTGAAAAACCACTTTTCCCACTTGTGTTAGTGTTGAAAAACCACTTTTCGCACTTGTGTTGGTGCAGGAAAGCACTTTTGCACTTGTATTAGTGTGGAAAAAACACTTTTTGCACTTGTGATAGTGTTGAAAAACCACTTTTCGCACTTGTGATAGTGTTGAAAAACCACTTTTTGCACTTGTGTTAGTGTTGAAAAACCACTTTTCGCACTTGTGTTGGTGCAGGAAACCAGTTTTGCACTTGTATTAGTGTGGAAAAAACACTTTTTGCACTTGTGATAGTGTTGAAAAACCACTTTTCGCACTTGTGTTAGTGTTGAAAAACCACTTTTTGCACTTGTGTTGGTGCAGGAAACCTCTTTTGCACTTGTATTAGTGTGGAAAAAACACTTTTTGCACTTGTGATAGTGTTGAAAAACCACTTTTCGCACTTGTGTTAGTGTTGAAAAACCATTTTTCGCACTTGTGTTAGTGTTGAAAAACCACTTTTCGCACTTGTGTTAGTGTTGAAAAACCACTTTTCGCACTTGTGTTGGTGCAGGAAACCAGTTTTGCACTTGTATTAGTGTGGAAAAACCACTTTTCGCACTTGTATTAGTGTGGAAAAAACACTTTTTGCACTTGTGATAGTGTTGAAAAACCACTTTTCGCAATTGTGTTAGTGTTGAAAAACCACTTTTCGCACTTGTGTTGGTGCAGGAAACCACTTTTGCACTTGTATTAGTGTTGAACAACCACTTTTCGCACTTGTGTTAGTGTTGAAAAACACTTGTGTTAGTGTTGAAAAACCACTTTTCGCACTTGTGTTGGTGCAGGAAACCACTTTTGCACTTATATTAGTGTGGAAAAAACACTTTTTGCACTTGTGATAGTGTTGAAAAACCACTTTTCGCACTTGTGTTAGTGTTGAAAAACCACTTTTCGCACTTGTGTTGGTGCAGGAAACCACTTTTGCACTTGTATTAGTGTGGAAAAAACACTTTTTGCACTTGTGATAGTGTTGAAAAACCACTTTTCGCATTTGTGTTAGTGTTGAAAAACCACTTTTCGCACTTGTGTTAGTGTTGAAAAACCACTTTTCGCACTTGTGTTAGTGTTGAAAAACCACTTTTCGCACTTGTGTTGGTGCAAGAAACCAGTTTTGCACTTGTATTAGTGTGGAAAAACCACTTTTCGCACTTGTATTAGCGTGGAAAAAACACTTTTTGCACTTGTGATGGTGTTGAAAAACCACTTTTCGCACTTGTGTTAGTGTTGAAAAACCACTTTTCGCACTTGTGTTGGTGCAGGAAACCAGTTTTGCACTTGTATTAGTGTGGAAAAAACACTTTTTGCACTTGTGATAGTGTTGAAAAACCACTTTTCGCACTTGTGTTAGTGTTGAAAAACCACTTTTCGCACTTGTGTTGGTGCAGGAAACCACTTTTGCACTTGCATTAGTGTGGAAAAAACACTTTTTGCACTTGTGATAGTGTTGAAAAACGACTTTTTGCACTTCTGTTAGTGTTGAAAAACCACTTTTCGCACTTGTGTTAGTGTTGAAAAACCACTTTTCACACTTGTGTTAGTGTTGAAAAACCACTTTTCGCACTTGTGTTGGTGCAGGAAACCAGTTTTGCACTTGTATTAGTGTTGAAAAACCACTTTTCGCACTTGTGTTAGTGTTGAAAAACCACTTTTCGCACTTGTGTTGGTGCAGGAAACCAGTTTTGCACTTGTATTAGTGTGGAAAAACCACTTTTCGCACTTGTATTAGTGTGGAAAAAACACTTTTTGCACTTGTGATAGTGTTGAAAAAAGACTTTTTGCACTTCTGTTAGTGTTGAAAAACCACTTTTCGCACTTGTGTTAGTGTTGAAAAACCACTTTTCACACTTGTGTTAGTGTTGAAAAACCACTTTTCGCACTTGTGTTGGTGCAGGAAACCAGTTTTGCACTTGTATTAGTGTTGAAAAACCACTTTTCGCACTTGTGTTAGTGTTGAAAAACCACTTTTCGCACTTGTGTTAGTGTTGAAAAACCACTTTTCGCACTTGTGTTGGTGCAGGAAACCAGTTTTGCACTTGTATTAGTGTGGAAAAAACACTTTTTGCACTTGTGATAGTGTTGAAAAACGACTTTTCGCACTTGTGTTAGTGTTGAAAAACCACTTTTCGCACTTGTGTTGGTGCAGGAAACCACTTTTGCACTTGTATTAGTGTGGAAAAAACACTTTTTGCACTTGTGATAGTGTTGAAAAACCACTTTTTGCACTTGTGTTAGTGTTGAAAAACCACTTTTCGCACTTGTGTTAGTGTTGAAAAAACACTTTTCGCACTTGTGTTAGTGTTGAAAAACCACTTTTCGCACTTGTGTTGGTGCAGGAAACCACTTTTGCACTTGTATTAGTGTGGAAAAAACACTTTTTGCACTTGTAATAGTGTTGAAAAACCACTTTTCGCACTTGTGTTAGTGTTGAAAAACCTCTTTTCGCACTTGTGTTGGTGCAGGAAACCACTTTTGCACTTGTATTAGTGTGGAAAAAACACTTTTTGCACTTGTGATAGTGTTGAAAAACCACTTTTTGCACTTGTGTTAGGGTTGAAAAACCACTTTTCGCACTTGTGTTGGTGCAGGAAACCACTTTTGCACTTGTATTAGTGTGGAAAAAACACTTTTTGCACTTGTGATAGTGTTGAAAAACCACTTTTCCCACTTGTGTTAGTGTTGAAAAACCACTTTTCGCACTTGTGTTGGTGCAGGAAAGCACTTTTGCACTTGTATTAGTGTGGAAAAAACACTTTTTGCACTTGTGATAGTGTTGAAAAACCACTTTTCGCACTTGTGATAGTGTTGAAAAACCACTTTTTGCACTTGTGTTAGTGTTGAAAAACCACTTTTCGCACTTGTGTTGGTGCAGGAAACCAGTTTTGCACTTGTATTAGTGTGGAAAAAACACTTTTTGCACTTGTGATAGTGTTGAAAAACCACTTTTCGCACTTGTGTTAGTGTTGAAAAACCACTTTTTGCACTTGTGTTGGTGCAGGAAACCTCTTTTGCACTTGTATTAGTGTGGAAAAAACACTTTTTGCACTTGTGATAGTGTTGAAAAACCACTTTTCGCACTTGTGTTAGTGTTGAAAAACCATTTTTCGCACTTGTGTTAGTGTTGAAAAACCACTTTTCGCACTTGTGTTAGTGTTGAAAAACCACTTTTCGCACTTGTGTTGGTGCAGGAAACCAGTTTTGCACTTGTATTAGTGTGGAAAAACCACTTTTCGCACTTGTATTAGTGTGGAAAAAACACTTTTTGCACTTGTGATAGTGTTGAAAAACCACTTTTCGCAATTGTGTTAGTGTTGAAAAACCACTTTTCGCACTTGTGTTGGTGCAGGAAACCACTTTTGCACTTGTATTAGTGTTGAACAACCACTTTTCGCACTTGTGTTAGTGTTGAAAAACACTTGTGTTAGTGTTGAAAAACCACTTTTCGCACTTGTGTTGGTGCAGGAAACCACTTTTGCACTTATATTAGTGTGGAAAAAACACTTTTTGCACTTGTGATAGTGTTGAAAAACCACTTTTCGCACTTGTGTTAGTGTTGAAAAACCACTTTTCGCACTTGTGTTGGTGCAGGAAACCACTTTTGCACTTGTATTAGTGTGGAAAAAACACTTTTTGCACTTGTGATAGTGTTGAAAAACCACTTTTCGCATTTGTGTTAGTGTTGAAAAACCACTTTTCGCACTTGTGTTAGTGTTGAAAAACCACTTTTCGCACTTGTGTTAGTGTTGAAAAACCACTTTTCGCACTTGTGTTGGTGCAAGAAACCAGTTTTGCACTTGTATTAGTGTGGAAAAACCACTTTTCGCACTTGTATTAGCGTGGAAAAAACACTTTTTGCACTTGTGATGGTGTTGAAAAACCACTTTTCGCACTTGTGTTAGTGTTGAAAAACCACTTTTCGCACTTGTGTTGGTGCAGGAAACCAGTTTTGCACTTGTATTAGTGTGGAAAAAACACTTTTTGCACTTGTGATAGTGTTGAAAAACCACTTTTCGCACTTGTGTTAGTGTTGAAAAACCACTTTTCGCACTTGTGTTGGTGCAGGAAACCACTTTTGCACTTGCATTAGTGTGGAAAAAACACTTTTTGCACTTGTGATAGTGTTGAAAAACGACTTTTTGCACTTCTGTTAGTGTTGAAAAACCACTTTTCGCACTTGTGTTAGTGTTGAAAAACCACTTTTCACACTTGTGTTAGTGTTGAAAAACCACTTTTCGCACTTGTGTTGGTGCAGGAAACCAGTTTTGCACTTGTATTAGTGTTGAAAAACCACTTTTCGCACTTGTGTTAGTGTTGAAAAACCACTTTTCGCACTTGTGTTGGTGCAGGAAACCAGTTTTGCACTTGTATTAGTGTGGAAAAACCACTTTTCGCACTTGTATTAGTGTGGAAAAAACACTTTTTGCACTTGTGATAGTGTTGAAAAACCACTTTTCGCAATTGTGTTAGTGTTGAAAAATCACTTTTCGCACTTGTGTTGGTGCAGGAAACCACTTTTGCACTTGTATTAGTGTTGAACAACCACTTTTCGCACTTGTGTTAGTGTTGAAAAACCACTTTTCGCACTTGTGTTAGTGTTGAAAAACCACTTTTCGCACTTGTGTTGGTGCAGGAAACCACTTTTGCACTTATATCAGTGTGGAAAAAACACTTTTTGCACTTGTGATAGTGTTGAAAAACCACTTTTTTCACTTGTGTTAGTGTTGAAAAACCACTTTTCGCACTTGTGTTGGTGCAGGAAACCACTTTTGCACTTGTATTAGTGTGGAAAAAATACTTTTTGCACTTGTGATAGTGTTGAAAAACCACTTTTCGCATTTGTGTTAGTGTTGAAAAACCACTTTTCGCACTTGTGTTAGTGTTGAAAACCACTTTTCGCACTTGTGTTAGTGTTGAAAAACCACTTTTCGCACTTGTGTTGGTGCAGGAAACCAGTTTTGCACTTGTATTAGTGTGGAAAAACCACTTTTCGCATTTGTATTAGCGTGGAAAAAACACTTTTTGCACTTGTGATGGTGTTGAAAAACCACTTTTCGCACTTGTGTTAGTGTTGAAAAACCACTTTTCGCACTTGTGTTGGTGCAGGAAACCAGTTTTGCACTTGTATTAGTGTGGAAAAAACACTTTTTGCACTTGTGATAGTGTTGAAAAACCACTTTTCGCACTTGTGTTAGTGTTGAAAAACCACTTTTCGCACTTGTGTTGGTGCAGGAAACCACTTTTGCACTTGCATTAGTGTGGAAAAAACACTTTTTGCACTTGTGATAGTGTTGAAAAACGACTTTTTGCACTTCTGTTAGTGTTGAAAAACCACTTTTCGCACTTGTGTTAGTGTTGAAAAACCACTTTTCACACTTGTGTTAGTGTTGAAAAACCACTTTTCGCACTTGTGTTGGTGCAGGAAACCAGTTTTGCACTTGTATTAGTGTTGAAAAACCACTTTTCGCACTTGTGTTAGTGTTGAAAAACCACTTTTCGCACTTGTGTTGGTGCAGGAAACCAGTTTTGCACTTGTATTAGTGTGGAAAAACCACTTTTCGCACTTGTATTAGTGTGGAAAAAACACTTTTTGCACTTGTGATAGTGTTGAAAAACCACTTTTCGCAATTGTGTTAGTGTTGAAAAACCACTTTTCGCACTTGTGTTGGTGCAGGAAACCACTTTTGCACTTGTATTAGTGTTGAACAACCACTTTTCGCACTTGTGTTAGTGTTGAAAAACCACTTTTCGCACTTGTGTTAGTGTTGAAAAACCACTTTTCGCACTTGTGTTGGTGCAGGAAACCACTTTTGCACTTATATTAGTGTGGAAAAAACACTTTTTGCACTTGTGATAGTGTTGAAAAACCACTTTTTGCACTTGTGTTAGTGTTGAAAAAACACTTTTCGCACTTGTGTTGGTGCAGGAAACCACTTTTGCACTTGTATTAGTGTGGAAAAAATACTTTTTGCACTTGTGATAGTGTTGAAAAACCACTTTTCGCATTTGTGTTAGTGTTGAAAAACCACTTTTCGCACTTGTGTTAGTGTTGAAAAACCACTTTTCGCACTTGTGTTAGTGTTGAAAAACCACTTTTCGCACTTGTGTTGGTGCAGGAAACCAGTTTTGCACTTGTATTAGTGTGGAAAAACCACTTTTTCGCACTTGTATTAGCGTGGAAAAAACACTTTTTGCACTTGTGATGGTGTTGAAAAACCACTTTTCGCACTTGTGTTAGTGTTGAAAAACCACTTTTCGCACTTGTGTTGGTGCAGGAAACCAGTTTTGCACTTGTATTAGTGTGGAAAAAACACTTTTTGCACTTGTGATAGTGTTGAAAAACCACTTTTCGCACTTGTGTTAGTGTTGAAAAACCACTTTTCGCACTTGTGTTGGTGCAGGAAACCACTTTTGCACTTGCATTAGTGTGGAAAAAACACTTTTTGCACTTGTGATAGTGTTGAAAAAAGACTTTTTGCACTTCTGTTAGTGTTGAAAAACCACTTTTCGCACTTGTGTTAGTGTTGAAAGACCACTTTTCACACTTGTGTTAGTGTTGAAAAACCACTTTTCGCACTTGTGTTGGTGCAGGAAACCAGTTTTGCACTTGTATTAGTGTTGAAAAACCACTTTTCGCACTTGTGTTAGTGTTGAAAAACCACTTTTCGCACTTGTGTTAGTGTTGAAAAACCACTTTTCGCACTTGTGTTGGTGCAGGAAACCAGTTTTGCACTTGTATTAGTGTGGAAAAAACACTTTTTGCACTTGTGATAGTGTTGAAAAACGACTTTTCGCACTTGTGTTAGTGTTGAAAAACCACTTTTCGCACTTGTGTTGGTGCAGGAAACCACTTTTGCACTTGTATTAGTGTGGAAAAAACACTTTTTGCACTTGTGATAGTGTTGAAAAACCACTTTTTGCACTTGTGTTAGTGTTGAAAAACCACTTTTCGCACTTGTGTTAGTGTTGAAAAAACACTTTTCGCACTTGTGTTAGTGTTGAAAAACCACTTTTCGCACTTGTGTTGGTGCAGGAAACCACTTTTGCACTTGTATTAGTGTGGAAAAAACACTTTTTGCACTTGTAATAGTGTTGAAAAACCACTTTTCGCACTTGTGTTAGTGTTGAAAAACCTCTTTTCGCACTTGTGTTGGTGCAGGAAACCACTTTTGCACTTGTATTAGTGTGGAAAAAACACTTTTTGCACTTGCGATAGTGTTGAAAAACCACTTTTTGCACTTGTGTTAGGGTTGAAAAACCACTTTTCGCACTTGTGTTGGTGCAGGAAACCACTTTTGCACTTGTATTAGTGTGGAAAAAACACTTTTTGCACTTGTGATAGTGTTGAAAAACCACTTTTCCCACTTGTGTTAGTGTTGAAAAACCACTTTTCGCACTTGTGTTGGTGCAGGAAAGCACTTTTGCACTTGTATTAGTGTGGAAAAAACACTTTTTGCACTTGTGATAGTGTTGAAAAACCACTTTTCGCACTTGTGATAGTGTTGAAAAACCACTTTTTGCACTTGTGTTAGTGTTGAAAAACCACTTTTCGCACTTGTGTTGGTGCAGGAAACCAGTTTTGCACTTGTATTAGTGTGGAAAAAACACTTTTTGCACTTGTGATAGTGTTGAAAAACCACTTTTCGCACTTGTGTTAGTGTTGAAAAACCACTTTTTGCACTTGTGTTGGTGCAGGAAACCTCTTTTGCACTTGTATTAGTGTGGAAAAAACACTTTTTGCACTGTGATAGTGTTGAAAAACCACTTTTCGCACTTGTGTTAGTGTTGAAAAACCACTTTTCGCACTTGTGTTAGTGTTGAAAAACCACTTTTCGCACTTGTGTTAGTGTTGAAAAACCACTTTTCGCACTTGTGTTGGTGCAGGAAACCAGTTTTGCACTTGTATTAGTGTGGAAAAACCACTTTTCGCACTTGTATTAGTGTGGAAAAAACACTTTTTGCACTTGTGATAGTGTTGAAAAACCACTTTTCGCAATTGTGTTAGTGTTGAAAAACCACTTTTCGCACTTGTGTTGGTGCAGGAAACCACTTTTGCACTTGTATTAGTGTTGAACAACCACTTTTCGCACTTGTGTTAGTGTTGAAAAACACTTGTGTTAGTGTTGAAAAACCACTTTTCGCACTTGTGTTGGTGCAGGAAACCACTTTTGCACTTATATTAGTGTGGAAAAAACACTTTTTGCACTTGTGATAGTGTTGAAAAACCACTTTTCGCACTTGTGTTAGTGTTGAAAAACCACTTTTCGCACTTGTGTTGGTGCAGGAAACCACTTTTGCACTTGTATTAGTGTGGAAAAAACACTTTTTGCACTTGTGATAGTGTGGAAAAACCACTTTTCGCATTTGTGTTAGTGTTGAAAAACCACTTTTCGCACTTGTGTTAGTGTTGAAAAACCACTTTTCGCACTTGTGTTAGTGTTGAAAAACCACTTTTCGCACTTGTGTTGGTGCAAGAAACCAGTTTTGCACTTGTATTAGTGTGGAAAAACCACTTTTCGCACTTGTATTAGCGTGGAAAAAACACTTTTTGCACTTGTGATGGTGTTGAAAAACCACTTTTCGCACTTGTGTTAGTGTTGAAAAACCACTTTTCGCACTTGTGTTGGTGCAGGAAACCAGTTTTGCACTTGTATTAGTGTGGAAAAAACACTTTTTGCACTTGTGATAGTGTTGAAAAACCACTTTTCGCACTTGTGTTAGTGTTGAAAAACCACTTTTCGCACTTGTGTTGGTGCAGGAAACCACTTTTGCACTTGCATTAGTGTGGAAAAAACTTTTTGCACTTGTGATAGTGTTGAAAAACGACTTTTTGCACTTCTGTTAGTGTTGAAAAACCACTTTTCGCACTTGTGTTAGTGTTGAAAAACCACTTTTCACACTTGTGTTAGTGTTGAAAAAACCACTTTTCGCACTTGTGTTGGTGCAGGAAACCAGTTTTGCACTTGTATTAGTGTTGAAAAACCACTTTTCGCACTTGTGTTAGTGTTGAAAAACCACTTTTCGCACTTGTGTTGGTGCAGGAAACCAGTTTTGCACTTGTATTAGTGTGGAAAAACCACTTTTCGCACTTGTATTAGTGTGGAAAAAAACACTTTTTGCACTTGTGATAGTGTTGAAAAACCACTTTTCGCAATTGTGTTAGTGTTGAAAAACCACTTTTCGCACTTGTGTTGGTGCAGGAAACCACTTTTGCACTTGTATTAGTGTTGAACAACCACTTTTCGCACTTGTGTTAGTGTTGAAAAACCACTTTTCGCACTTGTGTTAGTGTTGAAAAACCACTTTTCGCACTTGTGTTGGTGCAGGAAACCACTTTTGCACTTATATCAGTGTGGAAAAAACACTTTTTGCACTTGTGATAGTGTTGAAAAACCACTTTTTGCACTTGTGTTAGTGTTGAAAAACCACTTTTCGCACTTGTGTTGGTGCAGGAAACCACTTTTGCACTTGTATTAGTGTGGAAAAAATACTTTTTGCACTTGTGATAGTGTTGAAAAACCACTTTTCGCATTTGTGTTAGTGTTGAAAAACCACTTTTCGCACTTGTGTTAGTGTTGAAAAACCACTTTTCGCACTTGTGTTAGTGTTGAAAAACCACTTTTCGCACTTGTGTTGGTGCAGGAAACCAGTTTTGCACTTGTATTAGTGTGGAAAAACCACTTTTCGCATTTGTATTAGCGTGGAAAAAACACTTTTTGCACTTGTGATGGTGTTGAAAAACCACTTTTCGCACTTGTGTTAGTGTTGAAAAACCACTTTTCGCACTTGTGTTGGTGCAGGAAACCAGTTTTGCACTTGTATTAGTGTGGAAAAAACACTTTTTGCACTTGTGATAGTGTTGAAAAACCACTTTTCGCACTTGTGTTAGTGTTGAAAAACCACTTTTCGCACTTGTGTTGGTGCAGGAAACCACTTTTGCACTTGCATTAGTGTAGAAAAAAACACTTTTTGCACTTGTGATAGTGTTGAAAAAAGACTTTTTTGCACTTCTGTTAGTGTTGAAAAACCACTTTTCGCACTTGTGTTAGTGTTGAAAAACCACTTTTCACACTTGTGTTAGTGTTGAAAAACCACTTTTCGCACTTGTGTTGGTGCAGGAAACCAGTTTTGCACTTGTATTAGTGTTGAAAAACCACTTTTCGCACTTGTGTTAGTGTTGAAAAACCACTTTTCGCACTTGTGTTAGTGTTGAAAAACCACTTTTCGCACTTGTGTTGGTGCAGGAAACCAGTTTTGCACTTGTATTAGTGTGGAAAAAACACTTTTTGCACTTGTGATAGTGTTGAAAAACGACTTTTCGCACTTGTGTTAGTGTTGAAAAACCACTTTTCGCACTTGTGTTGGTGCAGGAAACCACTTTTGCACTTGTATTAGTGTGGAAAAAACACTTTTTGCACTTGTGATAGTGTTGAAAAAACCACTTTTTGCACTTGTGTTAGTGTTGAAAAACCACTTTTCGCACTTGTGTTAGTGTTGAAAAACCACTTTTCGCACTTGTGTTAGTGTTGAAAAACCACTTTTCGCACTTGTGTTGGTGCAGGAAACCAGTTTTGCACTTGTATTAGTGTGGAAAAACCACTTTTCGCATTTGTATTAGCGTGGAAAAAACACTTTTTGCACTTGTGATGGTGTTGAAAAACCACTTTTCGCACTTGTGTTAGTGTTGAAAAACCACTTTTCGCACTTGTGTTGGTGCAGGAAACCAGTTTTGCACTTGTATTAGTGTGGAAAAAACACTTTTTGCACTTGTGATAGTGTTGAAAAACCACTTTTCGCACTTGTGTTAGTGTTGAAAAACCACTTTTCGCACTTGTGTTGGTGCAGGAAACCACTTTTGCACTTGCATTAGTGTAGAAAAAACACTTTTTGCACTTGTGATAGTGTTGAAAAAAGACTTTTTGCACTTCTGTTAGTGTTGAAAAACCACTTTTCGCACTTGTGTTAGGTGTTGAAAAACCACTTTTCACACTTGTGTTAGTGTTGAAAAACCACTTTTCGCACTTGTGTTGGTGCAGGAAACCAGTTTTGCACTTGTATTAGTGTTGAAAAACCACTTTTCGCACTTGTGTTAGTGTTGAAAAACCACTTTTCGCACTTGTGTTAGTGTTGAAAAAACCACTTTTCGCACTTGTGTTGGTGCAGGAAGCCAGTTTTGCACTTGTATTAGTGTGGAAAAAACACTTTTTGCACTTGTGATAGTGTTGAAAAACGACTTTTCGCACTTGTGTTAGTGTTGAAAAACCACTTTTTCGCACTTGTGTTGGTGCAGGAAACCACTTTTGCACTTGTATTAGTGTGGAAAAAACACTTTTTGCACTTGTGATAGTGTTGAAAAACCACTTTTTGCACTTGTGTTAGTGTTGAAAAACCACTTTTCGCACTTGTGTTAGTGTTGAAAAAACACTTTTCGCACTTGTGTTAGTGTTGAAAAACCACTTTTCGCACTTGTGTTGGTGCAGGAAACCACTTTTGCACTTGTATTAGTGTGGAAAAAACACTTTTTGCACTTGTAATAGTGTTGAAAAACCACTTTTCGCACTTGTGTTAGTGTTGAAAAACCTCTTTTCGCACTTGTGTTGGTGCAGGAAACCACTTTTGCACTTGTATTAGTGTGGAAAAAACACTTTTTGCACTTGTGATAGTGTTGAAAAACCACTTTTTGCACTTGTGTTAGGGTTGAAAAACCACTTTTCGCACTTGTGTTGGTGCAGGAAACCACTTTTGCACTTGTATTAGTGTGGAAAAAACACTTTTTGCACTTGTGATAGTGTTGAAAAACCACTTTTCCCACTTGTGTTAGTGTTGAAAAACCACTTTTCGCACTTGTGTTGGTGCAGGAAAGCACTTTTGCACTTGTATTAGTGTGGAAAAAACACTTTTTGCACTTGTGATAGTGTTGAAAAACCACTTTTCGCACTTGTGATAGTGTTGAAAAACCACTTTTTGCACTTGTGTTAGTGTTGAAAAACCACTTTTCGCACTTGTGTTGGTGCAGGAAACCAGTTTTGCACTTGTATTAGTGTGGAAAAAACACTTTTTGCACTTGTGATAGTGTTGAAAAAACCACTTTTCGCACTTGTGTTAGTGTTGAAAAACCACTTTTTGCACTTGTGTTGGTGCAGGAAACCTCTTTTGCACTTGTATTAGTGTGGAAAAAACACTTTTTGCACTTGTGATAGTGTTGAAAAACCACTTTTCGCACTTGTGTTAGTGTTGAAAAACCACTTTTCGCACTTGTGTTAGTGTTGAAAAACCACTTTTCGCACTTGTGTTAGTGTTGAAAAACCACTTTTCGCACTTGTGTTGGTGCAGGGAAACCAGTTTTGCACTTGTATTAGTGTGGAAAAACCACTTTTCGCACTTGTATTAGTGTGGAAAAAACACTTTTTGCACTTGTGATAGTGTTGAAAAACCACTTTTCGCAATTGTGTTAGTGTTGAAAAACCACTTTTCGCACTTGTGTTGGTGCAGGAAACCACTTTTGCACTTGTATTAGTGTTGAACAACCACTTTTCGCACTTGTGTTAGTGTTGGAAAACCACTTTTCGCACTTGTGTTAGTGTTGAAAAACCACTTTTCGCACTTGTGTTGGTGCAGGAAACCAGTTTTGCACTTGTATTAGTGTGGACAAAACACTTTTTGCACTTGTGATAGTGTTGAAAAACCACTTTTCGCACTTGTGTTAGTGTTGAAAAACCACTTTTCGCACTTGTGTTAGTGTTGAAAAACCACTTTTCGCACTTGTGTTAGTGTTGAAAAACCACTTTTCGCACTTGTGTTGGTGCAGGAAACCAGTTTTGCACTTGTATTAGTGTGGAAAAACCACTTTTCGCACTTGTGTTAGTGTTGAAAAACCACTTTTCGCACTTGTGTTAGTGTTGAAAAACCACTTTTCGCACTTGTGTTGGTGCAGGAAACCAGTTTTGCACTTGTATTATTGTGGAAAAAACACTTCTTGCACTTGTGATAGTGTTGAAAAACCACTTTTGGCACTTGTGTTAGTGTTGAAAAACCACTTTTCGCACTTGTGTTAGTGTTGAAAAACCACTTTTAGCACTTGTGTTGGGTGCAGGAAACCAGTTTTGCACTTGTATTAGTGTGGAAAAACCACTTTTCGCACTTGTATTAGTGTGGAAAAAACACTTTTTGCACTTGTGATAGTGTTGAAAAACCACTTTTCGCACTTGTGTTAGTGTTGAAAAACCACTTTTCGTACTTGTGTTGGTGCAGGAAACCAGTTTTGCACTTGTATTAGTGTGGAAAAACCACTTTTCGCACTTGTAATAGTGTTGAAAAACCACTTTTCGCACTTGTGATAGTGTTGAAAAACCACTTTTCGCACTTGTGTTAGTGTTGAAAAACGACTTTTTGCACTTGTGTTAGTGTTGAAAAACCACTTTTCGCACTTGTGTTGGTGCAGGAAACCAGTTTTTGCACTTGTATTAGTGTGTAAAAAACACTTTTTGCACTTGTGATAGTGTTGAAAAACCACTTTTCACACTTGTGTTAGTGTTGAAAAACCACTTTTCGCACTTGTGTTGGTGCATGAAACCACTTTTGCACTTGTATTAGTGTGGAAAAAACACTTTTTGCACTTGTGATAATGTTGAAAAACCACTTTTCGCACTTGTGTTAGTGTTGAAAAACCACTTTTCGCATTTGTGTTGGTGCAGGAAACCACTTTTGCACTTGTAATAGTGTTGAAAAACCACTTTTCGCACTTGTGATAGTGTTGAAAAACCACTTTTCGCACTTGTGTTAGTGTTGAAAAACCACTTTTCGCACTTGTGTTAGTGTTGAAAAACCACTTTTCGCACTTGTGTTGGTGCAGGAAACCAGTTTTGCACTTGTATTAGTGTGGAAAAAACACTTTTTGCACTTGTGATAGTGTTGAAAAACCACTTTTCGCACTTGTGTTAGTGTTGAAAAAACCACTTTTCGCACTTGTGTTAGTGTTGAAAAACCAATTTTCGCACTTGTGTTAGTGTTGAAAAAACCACTTTTCGCACTTGTGTTGATGCAGGAAACCAGTTTTGCACTTGTATTAGTGTGGAAAAACCACTTTTCGCACTTGTGTTAGTGTTGAAAAACCACTTTTCGCACTTGTGTTAGTGTTGAAAAACCACTTTTCGCACTTGTGTTGGTGCAGGAAACCAGTTTTGCACTTGTATTAGTGTGGAAAAAACACTTTTTGCACC
The DNA here is from genome assembly GCF_964187855.1 of Myxine glutinosa. Taxonomy (NCBI): domain Eukaryota; kingdom Metazoa; phylum Chordata; class Myxini; order Myxiniformes; family Myxinidae; genus Myxine; species Myxine glutinosa. The sequence continues at coordinate 83,029 of NW_027617708.1, forward strand.
TGTGATAGTGTTGAAAAACCACTTTTCGCACTTGTGTTAGTGTTGAAAAACCACTTTTCGCACTTGTGTTAGTGTTGAAAAACCCCTTTTCGCACTTGTGTTAGTGTTGAAAAACCACTTTTCACACTTGTGTTAGTGTTGAAAAACCACTTTTCGCACTTGTGTTGGTGCAGGAAACCAGTTTTGCACTTGTATTAGTGTTGAACAACCACTTTTCGCACTTGTGTTAGTGTTGAAAAAACACTTTTCGCACTTGTGTTGGTGCAGGAAACCAGTTTTGCACTTGTATTAGTGTGGAAAAAACACTTTTTGCACTTGTGATAGTGTTGACAAACCACTTTTCGCACTTGTGTTAGTGTTGAAAAACCACTTTTCGCACTTGTGTTGGTGCAGGAAACCACTTTTGCACTTGTATTAGTGTGGAAAAAACACTTTTTGCACTTGTGATAGTGTTGAAAAACCAATTTTTGCACTTGTGTTAGTGTTGAAAAACCACTTTTCGCACTTGTGTTAGTGTTGAAAAACCACTTTTTGCACTTATGTTAGTGTTGAAAAACCACTTTTCGCACTTGTGTTAGTGTTGAAAAACCACTTTTCGCACTTGTGTTGGTGCAGGAAACCACTTTTGCACTTGTATTAGTGTGGAAAAAAACACTTTTTGCACTTGTGATAGTGTTGAAAAACCACTTTTCCCACTTGTGTTAGTGTTGAAAAACCACTTTTCGCACTTGTGTTGGTGCAGGAAACCACTTTTGCACTTGTATTAGTGTGGAAAAAACACTTTTTGCACTTGTGATAGTGTTGAAAAACCACTTTTCGCACTTGTGTTAGTGTTGAAAAACCACTTTTCGCACTTGTGTTAGTGTTGAAAAACCACTTTTCGCACTTGTGTTGGTGCAGGAAACCAGTTTTGCACTTGTATTAGTGTGGAAAAACCACTTTTTGCACTTGTGTTAGTGTTGAAAACCACTTTTCGCACTTGTGATAGTGTTGAAAAACCACTTTTCGCACTTGTGTTAGTGTTGAAAAACCACTTTTCGCACTTGTGTTAGTGTTGAAAAACCACTTTTCGCACTTGTGTTGGTGCAGGAAACCAGTTTTGCACTTGTATTAGTGTGGAAAAACCACTTTTTGCACTTGTGTTAGTGTTGAAAACCACTTTTCGCACTTGTGTTAGTGTTGAAAAACCACTTTTCGCACTTGTGTTGGAGCAGGAAACCAGTTTTGCACTTGTATTAGTGTGGAAAAAACACTTCTTGCACTTGTGATAGTGTTGAAAAACCACTTTTCGCACTTGTGTTAGTGTTGAAAAACCACTTTTTGCACTTGTGATAGTGTTGAAAAACCACTTTTCGCACTTGTGTTAGTGTTGAAAAACCACTTTTCGCACTTGTGTTGGTGCAGGAAACCACTTTTGCACTTGTATTAGTGTGGAAAAAACACTTTTTGCACTTGTGATAGTGTTGAAAAACCACTTTTCGCACTTGTGTTAGTGTTGAAAAACCACTTTTCGCACTTGTGTTAGTGTTGAAAAAGCACTTTTCGCACTTGTGTTAGTGTTGAAAAACCACTTTTCGCACTTGTGTTGTTGCAGGAAACCAGTTTTGCACTTGTATTAGTGTGGAAAAACCACTTTTCGCACTTGTATTAGTGTGGAAAAAGCACTTTTTGCACTTGTGATAGTGTTGAAAAACCACTTTTCGCACTTGTGTTAGTGTTGAAAAACCACTTTTCGTACTTGTGTTGGTGCAGGAAACCAGTTTTGCACTTGTATTAATGTGGAAAAACCACTTTTCGCACTTGTAATAGTGTTGAAAAACCACTTTTCGCACTTGTGATAGTGTTGAAAAACCACTTTTCGCACTTGTGTTAGTGTTGAAAAACCACTTTTTGCACTTGTGTTAGTGTTGAAAAACCACTTTTCGCACTTGTGTTGGTGCAGGAAACCAGTTTTGCACTTGTATTAGTGTGTAAAAAACACTTTTTGCACTTGTGATAGTGTTGAAAAACCACTTTTTGCACTTGTGTTAGTGTTGAAAAACCACTTTTCGCACTTGTGTTGGTGCATGAAACCACTTTTGCACTTGTATTAGTGTGGAAAAAACACTTTTTGCACTTGTGATAGTGTTGAAAAACCACTTTTCGCACTTGTGTTAGTGTTGAAAAACCACTTTTCGCATTTGTGTTGGTGCAGGAAACCACTTTTGCACTTGTAATAGTGTTGAAAAACTACTTTTCGCACTTGTGATAGTGTTGAAAAACCACTTTTCGCACTTGTGTTAGTGTTGAAAAACCACTTTTCGCAGTTGTGTTGGTGCAGGAAACCAGTTTTGCACTTGTATTAGTGTGGAAAAAACACTTTTTGCACCTGTGATAGTGTTGAAAAACCACTTTTCGCACTTGTGTTAGTGTTGAAAAACCACTTTTCGCACTTGTGTTAGTGTTGAAAAACCACTTTTCGCACTTGTGTTAGTGTTGAAAAACCACTTTTCGCACTTGTGTTGGTGCAGGAAACCAGTTTTGCACTTGTATTAGTGTGGAAAAACCACTTTTCGCACTTGTGTTAGTGTTGAAAAACCACTTTTCACACTTGTGTTAGTGTTGAAAAACCACTTTTCGCACTTGTGTTGGTGCAGGAAACCAGTTTTGTACTTGTATTAGTGTGGAAAAAACACTTTTTGCACCTGTGATAGTGTTGAAAAACCACTTTTCGCACTTGTGTTAGTGTTGAAAAACAACTTTTCGCACTTGTGTTAGTGTTGAAAAACCCCTTTTCGCACTTGTGTTAGTGTTGAAAAACCACTTTTCACACTTGTGTTAGTGTTGAAAAACCACTTTTCGCACTTGTGTTGGTGCAGGAAACCAGTTTTGCACTTGTATTATTGTTGAACATCCACTTTTCGCACTTGTGTTAGTGTTGAAAAAACACTTTTCGCACTTGTGTTGGTGCAGGAAACCAGTTTTGCACTTGTATTAGTGTGGAAAAAACACTTTTTGCACTTGTGATAGTGTTGACAAACCACTTTTCGCACTTGTGTTAGTGTTGAAAAACCACTTTTCGCACTTGTGTTGGTGCAGGAAACCACTTTTTCACTTGTATTAGTGTGGAAAAAACACTTTTTGCACTTGTGATAGTGTTGAAAAACCACTTTTCGCACTTGTGTTGGTGCAGGAAACTACTTTTGCACTTGTATTAGTGTGGAAAAAACACTTTTTGCACTTGTGATAGTGTTGAAAAACCACTTTTTCCACTTGTGTTAGTGTTGAAAAACCACTTTTCGCACTTGTGTTAGTGTTGAAAAACCACTTTTCGCACTTGTGTTGGTGCAGGAAACCACTTTTGCACTTATGTTAGTGTTGAAAAACCACTTTTCGCACTTGTGTTAGTGTTGAAAAACCACTTTTCGCACTTGTGTTGGTGCAGGAAACCACTTTTGCACTTGTATTAGTGTGGAAAAAACACTTTTTGCACTTGTGATAGTGTTGAAAAACCACTTTTCCCACTTGTGTTAGTGTTGAAAAACCACTTTTCGCACTTGTGTTGGTGCAGGAAACCACTTTTCGCACTTGTGTTAGTGTTGAAAAACCACTTTTCGCACTTGTGTTGGTGCAGGAAACCAGTTTTGCACTTGTATTAGTGTGGAAAAAACACTTTTTGCACTTGTGATAGTGTTGAAAAACGACTTTTCGCACTTGTGTTAGTGTTGAAAAACCACTTTTCGCACTTGTGTTGGTGCAGGAAACCACTTTTGCACTTGTATTAGTGTGGAAAAAACACTTTTTGCACTTGTGATAGTGTTGAAAAACCACTTTTTGCACTTGTGTTAGTGTTGAAAAACCACTTTTCGCACTTGTGTTAGTGTTGAAAAAACACTTTTCGCACTTGTGTTAGTGTTGAAAAACCACTTTTCGCACTTGTGTTGGTGCAGGAAACCACTTTTGCACTTGTATTAGTGTGGAAAAAACACTTTTTGCACTTGTGATAGTGTTGAAAAACCACTTTTCGCACTTGTGTTAGTGTTGAAAAACCTCTTTTCGCATATGTGTTGGTGCAGGAAACCACTTTTGCACTTGTATTAGTGTGGAAAAAACACTTTTTGCACTTGTGATAGTGTTGAAAAACCACTTTTTGCACTTGTGTTAGGGTTGAAAAACCACTTTTCGCACTTGTGTTGGTGCAGGAAACCACTTTTGCACTTGTATTAGTGTGGAAAAAACACTTTTTGCACTTGTGATAGTGTTGAAAAACCACTTTTCCCACTTGTGTTAGTGTTGAAAAACCACTTTTCGCACTTGTGTTGGTGCAGGAAAGCACTTTTGCACTTGTATTGGTGTGGAAAAAACACTTTTTGCACTTGTGATAGTGTTGAAAAACCACTTTTCGCACTTGTGATAGTGTTGAAAAACCACTTTTCGCACTTGTGTTAGTGTTGAAAAACCACTTTTTGCACTTGTGTTAGTGTTGAAAAACCACTTTTCGCACTTGTGTTGGTGCAGGAAACCAGTTTTGCACTTGTATTAGTGTGGAAAAAACACTTTTTGCACTTGTGATAGTGTTGAAAAACCACTTTTCGCACTTGTGTTAGTGTTGAAAAACCACTTTTCGCACTTGTGTTGGTGCAGGAAACCTCTTTTGCACTTGTATTAGTGTGGAAAAAACACTTTTTGCACTTGTGATAGTGTTGAAAAACCACTTTTCGCACTTGTGTTAGTGTTGAAAAACCACTTTCGCACTTGTGTTAGTGTTGAAAAACCACTTTTCGCACTTGTGTTAGTGTTGAAAAACCACTTTTCGCACTTGTGTTGGTGCAGGAAACCAGTTTTGCACTTGTATTAGTGTGGAAAAACCACTTTTCGCACTTGTATTAGTGTGGAAAAAACACTTTTTGCACTTGTGATAGTGTTGAAAAACCACTTTTCGCAATTGTGTTAGTGTTGAAAAACCACTTTTCGCACTTGTGTTGGTGCAGGAAACCACTTTTGCACTTGTATTAGTGTTGAACAACCACTTTTCGCACTTGTGTTAGTGTTGGAAAACCACTTTTCGCACTTGTGTTAGTGTTGAAAAACCACTTTTCGCACTTGTGTTGGTGCAGGAAACCAGTTTTGCACTTGTATTAGTGTGGAAAAACACTTTTTGCACTTGTGATAGTGTTGAAAAACCACTTTTCGCACTTGTGTTAGTGTTGAAAAACCACTTTTCGCACTTGTGTTGGTGCAGGAAACCAGTTTTGCACTTGTATTAGTGTGGAAAAAACACTTTTTGCACTTGTGATAGTGTTGAAAAATCACTTTTCGCACTTGTGTTAGTGTTGAAAAACCACTTTTCGCACTTGTGTTAGTGTTGAAAAACCACTTTTCGCACTTGTGTTGGTGCAGGAAACCAGTTTTGCACTTGTATTAGTGTGGAAAAACCACTTTTCGCACTTGTGTTAGTGTTGAAAAACAACTTTTCGCACTTGTGTTAGTGTTGAAAAACCACTTTTCGCACTTGTGTTGGTGCAGGAAACCAGTTTTGCACTTGTATTATTGTGGAAAAAACACTTCTTGCACTTGTGATAGTGTTGAAAAACCACTTTTCGCACTTGTGCTAGTGTTGAAAAACCACTTTTCGCACTTGTGTTAGTGTTGAAAAACCACTTTTCGCACTTGTGTTAGTGTTGAAAAACCACTTTTCGCACTTGTGTTGGTGCAGGAAACCAGTTTTGCACTTATATTAGTGTGGAAAAAACACTTTTTGCACTTGTGATAGTGTTGAAAAACCACTTTTCGCACTTGTGTTAGTATTGAAAAACCACTTTTCGCACTTGTGTTGGTGCAGGAAACCACTTTTGCACTTGTATTAGTGTGGAAAAAACACTTTTTGCACTTGTGATAGTGTTGAAAAACCACTTTTGGCACTTGTGTTAGTGTTGAAAAACCACTTTTCGCACTTGTGTTAGTGTTGAAAAACCACTTTTAGCACTTGTGTTGGTGCAGGAAACCAGTTTTGCACTTGTATTAGTGTGGAAAAACCACTTTTCGCACTTGTATTAGTGTGGAAAAAACACTTTTTGCACTTGTGATAGTGTTGAAAAACCACTTTTCGCACTTGTGTTAGTGTTGAAAAACCACTTTTCGTACTTGTGTTGGTGCAGGAAACCAGTTTTGCACTTGTATTAGTGTGGAAAAACCACTTTTCGCACTTGTAATAGTGTTGAAAAACCACTTTTCGCACTTGTGATAGTGTTGAAAAACCACTTTTCGCACTTGTGTTAGTGTTGAAAAACCACTTTTTGCACTTGTGTTAGTGTTGAAAAACCACTTTTTGCACTTGTGTTGGTGCAGGAAACCAGTTTTGCACTTGTATTAGTGTGTAAAAAACACTTTTTGCACTTGTGATAGTGTTGAAAAACCACTTTTCGCACTTGTGTTAGTGTTGAAAAACCACTTTTCGCACTTGTGTTGGTGCATGAAACCACTTTTGCACTTGTATTAGTGTGGAAAAAACACTTTTTGCACTTGTGATAGTGTTGAAAAACCACTTTTCGCACTTGTGTTAGTGTTGAAAAACCACTTTTCGCACTTGTGTTGGTGCAGGAAACCTCTTTTGCACTTGTATTAGTGTGGAAAAAACACTTTTTGCACTTGTGATAGTGTTGAAAAACCACTTTTCGCACTTGTGTTAGTGTTGAAAAACCACTTTCGCACTTGTGTTAGTGTTGAAAAACCACTTTTCGCACTTGTGTTAGTGTTGAAAAACCACTTTTCGCACTTGTGTTGGTGCAGGAAACCAGTTTTGCACTTGTATTAGTGTGGAAAAACCACTTTTCGCACTTGTATTAGTGTGGAAAAAACACTTTTTGCACTTGTGATAGTGTTGAAAAACCACTTTTCGCAATTGTGTTAGTGTTGAAAAACCACTTTTCGCACTTGTGTTGGTGCAGGAAACCACTTTTGCACTTGTATTAGTGTTGAACAACCACTTTTCGCACTTGTGTTAGTGTTGGAAAACCACTTTTCGCACTTGTGTTAGTGTTGAAAAACCACTTTTCGCACTTGTGTTGGTGCAGGAAACCAGTTTTGCACTTGTATTAGTGTGGAAAAACACTTTTTGCACTTGTGATAGTGTTGAAAAACCACTTTTCGCACTTGTGTTAGTGTTGAAAAACCACTTTTCGCACTTGTGTTGGTGCAGGAAACCAGTTTTGCACTTGTATTAGTGTGGAAAAAACACTTTTTGCACTTGTGATAGTGTTGAAAAATCACTTTTCGCACTTGTGTTAGTGTTGAAAAACCACTTTTCGCACTTGTGTTAGTGTTGAAAAACCACTTTTCGCACTTGTGTTGGTGCAGGAAACCAGTTTTGCACTTGTATTAGTGTGGAAAAACCACTTTTCGCACTTGTGTTAGTGTTGAAAAACAACTTTTCGCACTTGTGTTAGTGTTGAAAAACCACTTTTCGCACTTGTGTTGGTGCAGGAAACCAGTTTTGCACTTGTATTATTGTGGAAAAAACACTTCTTGCACTTGTGATAGTGTTGAAAAACCACTTTTCGCACTTGTGCTAGTGTTGAAAAACCACTTTTCGCACTTGTGTTAGTGTTGAAAAACCACTTTTCGCACTTGTGTTAGTGTTGAAAAACCACTTTTCGCACTTGTGTTGGTGCAGGAAACCAGTTTTGCACTTATATTAGTGTGGAAAAAACACTTTTTGCACTTGTGATAGTGTTGAAAAACCACTTTTCGCACTTGTGTTAGTATTGAAAAACCACTTTTCGCACTTGTGTTGGTGCAGGAAACCACTTTTGCACTTGTATTAGTGTGGAAAAAACACTTTTTGCACTTGTGATAGTGTTGAAAAACCACTTTTGGCACTTGTGTTAGTGTTGAAAAACCACTTTTCGCACTTGTGTTAGTGTTGAAAAACCACTTTTAGCACTTGTGTTGGTGCAGGAAACCAGTTTTGCACTTGTATTAGTGTGGAAAAACCACTTTTCGCACTTGTATTAGTGTGGAAAAAACACTTTTTGCACTTGTGATAGTGTTGAAAAACCACTTTTCGCACTTGTGTTAGTGTTGAAAAACCACTTTTCGTACTTGTGTTGGTGCAGGAAACCAGTTTTGCACTTGTATTAGTGTGGAAAAACCACTTTTCGCACTTGTAATAGTGTTGAAAAACCACTTTTCGCACTTGTGATAGTGTTGAAAAACCACTTTTCGCACTTGTGTTAGTGTTGAAAAACCACTTTTTGCACTTGTGTTAGTGTTGAAAAACCACTTTTTGCACTTGTGTTGGTGCAGGAAACCAGTTTTGCACTTGTATTAGTGTGTAAAAAACACTTTTTGCACTTGTGATAGTGTTGAAAAACCACTTTTCGCACTTGTGTTAGTGTTGAAAAACCACTTTTCGCACTTGTGTTGGTGCATGAAACCACTTTTGCACTTGTATTAGTGTGGAAAAAACACTTTTTGCACTTGTGATAGTGTTGAAAAACCACTTTTCGCACTTGTGTTAGTGTTGAAAAACCACTTTTCGCATTTGTGTTGGTGCAGGAAACCACTTTTGCACTTGTAATAGTGTTGAAAAACCACTTTTCGCACTTGTGATAGTGTTGAAAAACCACTTTTCGCACTTGTGTTAGTGTTGAAAAACCACTTTTAGCACTTGTGTTAGTGTTGAAAAACCACTTTTCGCAGTTGTGTTGGTGCAGGAAACCAGTTTTGCACTTGTATTAGTGTGGAAAAAACACTTTTTGCACTTGTGATAGTGTTGAAAAACCACTTTTCGCACTTGTGTTAGTGTTGAAAAACCACTTTTCGCACTTGTGTTAGTGTTGAAAAACCACTTTTCGCACTTGTGTTAGTGTTGAAAAACCACTTTTCGCACTTGTGTTGGTGCAGGAAACCAGTTTTGCACTTGTATTAGTGTGGAAAAAACACTTTTTGCACCTGTGATAGTGTTGAAAAACCACTTTTCGCACTTGTGTTAGTGTTGAAAAACCACTTTTCGCACTTGTGTTAGTGTTGAAAAACCCCTTTTCGCACTTGTGTTAGTGTTGAAAAACCACTTTTCACACTTGTGTTAGTGTTGAAAAACCACTTTTCGCACTTGTGTTGGTGCAGGAAACCAGTTTTGCACTTGTATTAGTGTTGAACAACCACTTTTCGCACTTGTGTTAGTGTTGAAAAAACACTTTTCGCACTTGTGTTGGTGCAGGAAACCAGTTTTGCACTTGTATTAGTGTGGAAAAAACACTTTTTGCACTTGTGATAGTGTTGACAAACCACTTTTCGCACTTGTGTTAGTGTTGAAAAACCACTTTTCGCACTTGTGTTGGTGCAGGAAACCACTTTTGCACTTGTATTAGTGTGGAAAAAACACTTTTTGCACTTGTGATAGTGTTGAAAAACCAATTTTTGCACTTGTGTTAGTGTTGAAAAACCACTTTTCGCACTTGTGTTGGTGCAGGAAACCTCTTTTGCACTTGTATTAGTGTGGAAAAAACACTTTTTGCACTTGTGATAGTGTTGAAAAACCACTTTTCGCACTTGTGTTAGTGTTGAAAAACCACTTTTCGCACTTGTGTTAGTGTTGAAAAACCACTTTTCGCACTTGTGTTAGTGTTGAAAAACCACTTTTCGCACTTGTGTTGGTGCAGGAAACCAGTTTTGCACTTGTATTAGTGTGGAAAAACCACTTTTCGCACTTGTATTAGTGTGGAAAAAACACTTTTTGCACTTGTGATAGTGTTGAAAAACCACTTTTCGCAATTGTGTTAGTGTTGAAAAACCACTTTTCGCACTTGTGTTGGTGCAGGAAACCACTTTTGCACTTGTATTAGTGTTGAACAACCACTTTTCGCACTTGTGTTAGTGTTGAAAAACACTTGTGTTAGTGTTGAAAAACCACTTTTCGCACTTGTGTTGGTGCAGGAAACCACTTTTGCACTTATATTAGTGTGGAAAAAACACTTTTTGCACTTGTGATAGTGTTGAAAAACCACTTTTCGCACTTGTGTTAGTGTTGAAAAACCACTTTTCGCACTTGTGTTGGTGCAGGAAACCACTTTTGCACTTGTATTAGTGTGGAAAAAACACTTTTTGCACTTGTGATAGTGTTGAAAAACCACTTTTCGCATTTGTGTTAGTGTTGAAAAAACACTTTTCGCACTTGTGTTAGTGTTGAAAAACCACTTTTCGCACTTGTGTTAGTGTTGAAAAACCACTTTTCGCACTTGTGTTGGTGCAAGAAACCAGTTTTGCACTTGTATTAGTGTGGAAAAACCACTTTTCGCACTTGTATTAGCGTGGAAAAAACACTTTTTGCACTTGTGATGGTGTTGAAAAACCACTTTTCGCACTTGTGTTAGTGTTGAAAAACCACTTTTCGCACTTGTGTTGGTGCAGGAAACCAGTTTTGCACTTGTATTAGTGTGGAAAAAACACTTTTTGCACTTGTGATAGTGTTGAAAAACCACTTTTCGCACTTGTGTTAGTGTTGAAAAACCACTTTTCGCACTTGTGTTGGTGCAGGAAACCACTTTTGCACTTGCATTAGTGTGGAAAAAACACTTTTTGCACTTGTGATAGTGTTGAAAAACCACTTTTCGCACTTGTGTTAGTGTTGAAAAACCACTTTTCGCACTTGTGTTAGTGTTGAAAAAGCACTTTTCGCACTTGTGTTAGTGTTGAAAAACCACTTTTCGCACTTGTGTTGTTGCAGGAAACCAGTTTTGCACTTGTATTAGTGTGGAAAAACCACTTTTCGCACTTGTATTAGTGTGGAAAAAGCACTTTTTGCACTTGTGATAGTGTTGAAAAACCACTTTTCGCACTTGTGTTAGTGTTGAAAAACCACTTTTCGTACTTGTGTTGGTGCAGGAAACCAGTTTTGCACTTGTATTAATGTGGAAAAACCACTTTTCGCACTTGTAATAGTGTTGAAAAACCACTTTTCGCACTTGTGATAGTGTTGAAAAACCACTTTTCGCACTTGTGTTAGTGTTGAAAAACCACTTTTTGCACTTGTGTTAGTGTTGAAAAACCACTTTTCGCACTTGTGTTGGTGCAGGAAACCAGTTTTGCACTTGTATTAGTGTGTAAAAAACACTTTTTGCACTTGTGATAGTGTTGAAAAACCACTTTTTGCACTTGTGTTAGTGTTGAAAAACCACTTTTCGCACTTGTGTTGGTGCATGAAACCACTTTTGCACTTGTATTAGTGTGGAAAAAACACTTTTTGCACTTGTGATAGTGTTGAAAAACCACTTTTCGCACTTGTGTTAGTGTTGAAAAACCACTTTTCGCATTTGTGTTGGTGCAGGAAACCACTTTTGCACTTGTAATAGTGTTGAAAAACTACTTTTCGCACTTGTGATAGTGTTGAAAAACCACTTTTCGCACTTGTGTTAGTGTTGAAAAACCACTTTTCGCAGTTGTGTTGGTGCAGGAAACCAGTTTTGCACTTGTATTAGTGTGGAAAAAACACTTTTTGCACCTGTGATAGTGTTGAAAAACCACTTTTCGCACTTGTGTTAGTGTTGAAAAACCACTTTTCGCACTTGTGTTAGTGTTGAAAAACCACTTTTCGCACTTGTGTTAGTGTTGAAAAACCACTTTTCGCACTTGTGTTGGTGCAGGAAACCAGTTTTGCACTTGTATTAGTGTGGAAAAACCACTTTTCGCACTTGTGTTAGTGTTGAAAAACCACTTTTCACACTTGTGTTAGTGTTGAAAAACCACTTTTCGCACTTGTGTTGGTGCAGGAAACCAGTTTTGTACTTGTATTAGTGTGGAAAAAACACTTTTTGCACCTGTGATAGTGTTGAAAAACCACTTTTCGCACTTGTGTTAGTGTTGAAAAACAACTTTTCGCACTTGTGTTAGTGTTGAAAAACCCCTTTTCGCACTTGTGTTAGTGTTGAAAAACCACTTTTCACACTTGTGTTAGTGTTGAAAAACCACTTTTCGCACTTGTGTTGGTGCAGGAAACCAGTTTTGCACTTGTATTATTGTTGAACATCCACTTTTCGCACTTGTGTTAGTGTTGAAAAAACACTTTTCGCACTTGTGTTGGTGCAGGAAACCAGTTTTGCACTTGTATTAGTGTGGAAAAAACACTTTTTGCACTTGTGATAGTGTTGACAAACCACTTTTCGCACTTGTGTTAGTGTTGAAAAACCACTTTTCGCACTTGTGTTGGTGCAGGAAACCACTTTTTCACTTGTATTAGTGTGGAAAAAACACTTTTTGCACTTGTGATAGTGTTGAAAAACCACTTTTCGCACTTGTGTTGGTGCAGGAAACCACTTTTGCACTTGTATTAGTGTGGAAAAAACACTTTTTGCACTTGTGATAGTGTTGAAAAACCACTTTTTCCACTTGTGTTAGTGTTGAAAAACCACTTTTCGCACTTGTGTTAGTGTTGAAAAACCACTTTTCGCACTTGTGTTGGTGCAGGAAACCACTTTTGCACTTATGTTAGTGTTGAAAACCACTTTTCGCACTTGTGTTAGTGTTGAAAAACCACTTTTCGCACTTGTGTTGGTGCAGGAAACCACTTTTGCACTTGTATTAGTGTGGAAAAAACACTTTTTGCACTTGTGATAGTGTTGAAAAACCACTTTTCCCACTTGTGTTAGTGTTGAAAAACCACTTTTCGCACTTGTGTTGGTGCAGGAAACCACTTTTCGCACTTGTGTTAGTGTTGAAAAACCACTTTTCGCACTTGTGTTGGTGCAGGAAACCAGTTTTGCACTTGTATTAGTGTGGAAAAAACACTTTTTGCACTTGTGATAGTGTTGAAAAACGACTTTTCGCACTTGTGTTAGTGTTGAAAAACCACTTTTCGCACTTGTGTTGGTGCAGGAAACCACTTTTGCACTTGTATTAGTGTGGAAAAAACACTTTTTGCACTTGTGATAGTGTTGAAAAACCACTTTTTGCACTTGTGTTAGTGTTGAAAAACCACTTTTCGCACTTGTGTTAGTGTTGAAAAAACACTTTTCGCACTTGTGTTAGTGTTGAAAAACCACTTTTCGCACTTGTGTTGGTGCAGGAAACCACTTTTGCACTTGTATTAGTGTGGAAAAAACACTTTTTGCACTTGTGATAGTGTTGAAAAACCACTTTTCGCACTTGTGTTAGTGTTGAAAAACCTCTTTTCGCACTTGTGTTGGTGCAGGAAACCACTTTTGCACTTGTATTAGTGTGGAAAAAACACTTTTTGCACTTGTGATAGTGTTGAAAAACCACTTTTTGCACTTGTGTTAGGGTTGAAAAACCACTTTTCGCACTTGTGTTGGTGCAGGAAACCACTTTTGCACTTGTATTAGTGTGGAAAAAACACTTTTTGCACTTGTGATAGTGTTGAAAAACCACTTTTCCCACTTGTGTTAGTGTTGAAAAACCACTTTTCGCACTTGTGTTGGTGCAGGAAAGCACTTTTGCACTTGTATTGGTGTGGAAAAAACACTTTTTGCACTTGTGATAGTGTTGAAAAACCACTTTTCGCACTTGTGATAGTGTTGAAAAACCACTTTTCGCACTTGTGTTAGTGTTGAAAAACCACTTTTTGCACTTGTGTTAGTGTTGAAAAACCACTTTTCGCACTTGTGTTGGTGCAGGAAACCAGTTTTGCACTTGTATTAGTGTGGAAAAAACACTTTTTGCACTTGTGATAGTGTTGAAAAACCACTTTTCGCACTTGTGTTAGTGTTGAAAAACCACTTTTCGCACTTGTGTTGGTGCAGGAAACCTCTTTTGCACTTGTATTAGTGTGGAAAAAACACTTTTTGCACTTGTGATAGTGTTGAAAAACCACTTTTCGCACTTGTGTTAGTGTTGAAAAACCACTTTCGCACTTGTGTTAGTGTTGAAAAACCACTTTTCGCACTTGTGTTAGTGTTGAAAAACCACTTTTCGCACTTGTGTTGGTGCAGGAAACCAGTTTTGCACTTGTATTAGTGTGGAAAAACCACTTTTCGCACTTGTATTAGTGTGGAAAAAACACTTTTTGCACTTGTGATAGTGTTGAAAAACCACTTTTCGCAATTGTGTTAGTGTTGAAAAACCACTTTTCGCACTTGTGTTGGTGCAGGAAACCACTTTTGCACTTGTATTAGTGTTGAACAACCACTTTTCGCACTTGTGTTAGTGTTGGAAAACCACTTTTCGCACTTGTGTTAGTGTTGAAAAACCACTTTTCGCACTTGTGTTGGTGCAGGAAACCAGTTTTGCACTTGTATTAGTGTGGAAAAACACTTTTTGCACTTGTGATAGTGTTGAAAAACCACTTTTCGCACTTGTGTTAGTGTTGAAAAACCACTTTTCGCACTTGTGTTGGTGCAGGAAACCAGTTTTGCACTTGTATTAGTGTGGAAAAAACACTTTTTGCACTTGTGATAGTGTTGAAAAATCACTTTTCGCACTTGTGTTAGTGTTGAAAAACCACTTTTCGCACTTGTGTTAGTGTTGAAAAACCACTTTTCGCACTTGTGTTGGTGCAGGAAACCAGTTTTGCACTTGTATTAGTGTGGAAAAACCACTTTTCGCACTTGTGTTAGTGTTGAAAAACAACTTTTCGCACTTGTGTTAGTGTTGAAAAACCACTTTTCGCACTTGTGTTGGTGCAGGAAACCAGTTTTGCACTTGTATTATTGTGGAAAAAACACTTCTTGCACTTGTGATAGTGTTGAAAAACCACTTTTCGCACTTGTGCTAGTGTTGAAAAACCACTTTTCGCACTTGTGTTAGTGTTGAAAAACCACTTTTCGCACTTGTGTTAGTGTTGAAAAACCACTTTTCGCACTTGTGTTGGTGCAGGAAACCAGTTTTGCACTTATATTAGTGTGGAAAAAACACTTTTTGCACTTGTGATAGTGTTGAAAAACCACTTTTCGCACTTGTGTTAGTATTGAAAAACCACTTTTCGCACTTGTGTTGGTGCAGGAAACCACTTTTGCACTTGTATTAGTGTGGAAAAAACACTTTTTGCACTTGTGATAGTGTTGAAAAACCACTTTTGGCACTTGTGTTAGTGTTGAAAAACCACTTTTCGCACTTGTGTTAGTGTTGAAAAACCACTTTTAGCACTTGTGTTGGTGCAGGAAACCAGTTTTGCACTTGTATTAGTGTGGAAAAACCACTTTTCGCACTTGTATTAGTGTGGAAAAAACACTTTTTGCACTTGTGATAGTGTTGAAAAACCACTTTTCGCACTTGTGTTAGTGTTGAAAAACCACTTTTCGTACTTGTGTTGGTGCAGGAAACCAGTTTTGCACTTGTATTAGTGTGGAAAAACCACTTTTCGCACTTGTAATAGTGTTGAAAAACCACTTTTCGCACTTGTGATAGTGTTGAAAAACCACTTTTCGCACTTGTGTTAGTGTTGAAAAACCACTTTTTGCACTTGTGTTAGTGTTGAAAAACCACTTTTTGCACTTGTGTTGGTGCAGGAAACCAGTTTTTGCACTTGTATTAGTGTGTAAAAAACACTTTTTGCACTTGTGATAGTGTTGAAAAACCACTTTTCGCACTTGTGTTAGTGTTGAAAAACCACTTTTCGCACTTGTGTTGGTGCATGAAACCACTTTTGCACTTGTATTAGTGTGGAAAAAACACTTTTTGCACTTGTGATAGTGTTGAAAAACCACTTTTCGCACTTGTGTTAGTGTTGAAAAACCACTTTTCGCACTTGTGTTGGTGCAGGAAACCTCTTTTGCACTTGTATTAGTGTGGAAAAAACACTTTTTGCACTTGTGATAGTGTTGAAAACCACTTTTCGCACTTGTGTTAGTGTTGAAAAACCACTTTCGCACTTGTGTTAGTGTTGAAAAACCACTTTTCGCACTTGTGTTAGTGTTGAAAAACCACTTTTCGCACTTGTGTTGGTGCAGGAAACCAGTTTTGCACTTGTATTAGTGTGGAAAAACCACTTTTCGCACTTGTATTAGTGTGGAAAAAACACTTTTTGCACTTGTGATAGTGTTGAAAAACCACTTTTCGCAATTGTGTTAGTGTTGAAAAACCACTTTTCGCACTTGTGTTGGTGCAGGAAACCACTTTTGCACTTGTATTAGTGTTGAACAACCACTTTTCGCACTTGTGTTAGTGTTGGAAAACCACTTTTCGCACTTGTGTTAGTGTTGAAAAACCACTTTTCGCACTTGTGTTGGTGCAGGAAACCAGTTTTGCACTTGTATTAGTGTGGAAAAACACTTTTTGCACTTGTGATAGTGTTGAAAAACCACTTTTCGCACTTGTGTTAGTGTTGAAAAACCACTTTTCGCACTTGTGTTGGTGCAGGAAACCAGTTTTGCACTTGTATTAGTGTGGAAAAAACACTTTTGCACTTGTGATAGTGTTGAAAAATCACTTTTCGCACTTGTGTTAGTGTTGAAAAACCACTTTTCGCACTTGTGTTAGTGTTGAAAAACCACTTTTCGCACTTGTGTTGGTGCAGGAAACCAGTTTTGCACTTGTATTAGTGTGGAAAAACCACTTTTCGCACTTGTGTTAGTGTTGAAAAACAACTTTTCGCACTTGTGTTAGTGTTGAAAAACCACTTTTCGCACTTGTGTTGGTGCAGGAAACCAGTTTTGCACTTGTATTATTGTGGAAAAAAACACTTCTTGCACTTGTGATAGTGTTGAAAAACCACTTTTCGCACTTGTGCTAGTGTTGAAAAACCACTTTTCGCACTTGTGTTAGTGTTGAAAAACCACTTTTCGCACTTGTGTTAGTGTTGAAAAACCACTTTTCGCACTTGTGTTGGTGCAGGAAACCAGTTTTGCACTTATATTAGTGTGGAAAAAACACTTTTTGCACTTGTGATAGTGTTGAAAAACCACTTTTCGCACTTGTGTTAGTATTGAAAAACCACTTTTCGCACTTGTGTTGGTGCAGGAAACCACTTTTGCACTTGTATTAGTGTGGAAAAAACACTTTTTGCACTTGTGATAGTGTTGAAAAACCACTTTTGGCACTTGTGTTAGTGTTGAAAAACCACTTTTCGCACTTGTGTTAGTGTTGAAAAACCACTTTTAGCACTTGTGTTGGTGCAGGAAACCAGTTTTGCACTTGTATTAGTGTGGAAAAAACCACTTTTCGCACTTGTATTAGTGTGGAAAAAACACTTTTTGCACTTGTGATAGTGTTGAAAAACCACTTTTCGCACTTGTGTTAGTGTTGAAAAACCACTTTTCGTACTTGTGTTGGTGCAGGAAACCAGTTTTGCACTTGTATTAGTGTGGAAAAACCACTTTTCGCACTTGTAATAGTGTTGAAAAACCACTTTTCGCACTTGTGATAGTGTTGAAAAACCACTTTTCGCACTTGTGTTAGTGTTGAAAAACCACTTTTTGCACTTGTGTTAGTGTTGAAAAACCACTTTTTGCACTTGTGTTGGTGCAGGAAACCAGTTTTGCACTTGTATTAGTGTGTAAAAAACACTTTTTGCACTTGTGATAGTGTTGAAAAACCACTTTTCGCACTTGTGTTAGTGTTGAAAAACCACTTTTCGCACTTGTGTTGGTGCATGAAACCACTTTTGCACTTGTATTAGTGTGGAAAAAACACTTTTTGCACTTGTGATAGTGTTGAAAAACCACTTTTCGCACTTGTGTTAGTGTTGAAAAAACCACTTTTCGCATTTGTGTTGGTGCAGGAAACCACTTTTGCACTTGTAATAGTGTTGAAAAACCACTTTTCGCACTTGTGATAGTGTTGAAAAACCACTTTTCGCACTTGTGTTAGTGTTGAAAAACCACTTTTAGCACTTGTGTTAGTGTTGAAAAACCACTTTTCGCAGTTGTGTTGGTGCAGGAAACCAGTTTTGCACTTGTATTAGTGTGGAAAAAACACTTTTTGCACTTGTGATAGTGTTGAAAAACCACTTTTCGCACTTGTGTTAGTGTTGAAAAACCACTTTTCGCACTTGTGTTAGTGTTGAAAAACCACTTTTCGCACTTGTGTTAGTGTTGAAAAACACTTTTCGCACTTGTGTTGGTGCAGGAAACCAGTTTTGCACTTGTATTAGTGTGGAAAAAACACTTTTTGCACCTGTGATAGTGTTGAAAAACCACTTTTCGCACTTGTGTTAGTGTTGAAAAACCACTTTTCGCACTTGTGTTAGTGTTGAAAAACCCCTTTTCGCACTTGTGTTAGTGTTGAAAAACCACTTTTCACACTTGTGTTAGTGTTGAAAAACCACTTTTCGCAC